>NW_026462059.1:0-72768 GCF_021730395.1 Mercenaria mercenaria | reverse complement strand
GATCTGTACATTTACTGCCGCAAACGAGTTCACTTTCATAGGGGTTAGGTGGTCTATGAACGTGCATATCGCAAACTATATATCAAAATGTTTGTCAAAGTCTTAAGTTTCCAAAACCACTTGATGCCAAAACCCAAGCGTAGGCAAAGTGCTCAGATTCAACATGGCCGCCAATATGGCCACCGAAAATTAAAAATCATACTATACAAACTGACTGGACAATATATTTCAAATTTAGAAAGAAGAAATCACTGTTTTACATACATTCCTTTAATAAATCTATAACGTTTAATTGCTTGATTATATTTTACAAGTTTTGTGCTTTATTATGCTCAGAAATTTCATAAACTGTATCATAAGTATTTGACATGACAACTTTTATTTAATTTAGTATCAATAAATCAAACAATCAAGGGCTAAAACAGCTTAGTGGGTCGGGTACATGTATGTTATAAAGCAAAGGTTGCGGTTTTTTAATATGTAATCTGTTTCTTCTGGACAGAACAAACAGGAAAAAAATTATAACATCGTTGAAATTTGGTATATACCGAAATAAGTAAAACTAAGTTAAATAATAGGTGTGGTTAATCGCAAATGATGGTAATATATTATTTTCACATCATGACAAGGTTCGATGTTTAAGTAAACGTATGCTTCTTAACTCTATAAAGTAATTGAAACAGACTGAAATGTAAATTCAAAGATTAAAACAACATTTAATAGAACATTTCGTAGCAATCACATAAGATGCTGATATAAAAATTATAAAAATGCTACATCAGTCCGATATCTAAGTAAATATTGTTGCTTAATGATTGCAAAATGAAGTAATTATAACAGGCAAATATGTATTATAAGCATTTCCTATGATTGAAAAATGCATTTGATAAAATATGTGAAAATTTTATAAGATAGTGCCTGAAAACATATAAAGAACGTACTGCTGAAAACGATACAAAATGCATGCCAAAAAACACATAAAGATGCATGATTTGAAGTGAGAAAATTTAATCCTTCTAAATATGCACTTGAATGGATGTGAACTGTTACAATCAGGCATACTATCAGTTCACTAATCAGTACGACTACTATGGTCTTTGTCTCCTGTATTGCCATCGCGAGCGCATGCTACTGTATATGTTTGATCGCTGATGAAACAGGTGAACTCATCTGTACAAATGCTTTCACAATCACAGACCATGTCGTTCAAAACCTCTGGAGCAGCTTCTGGCATTATCACAAATTTATGTTTTAAATATTTATTCTCTCCCTTGTACTGACAACCACAGTTTCTTGCTCATAGAAGTTCTTGTTTCTGCTGCAGTGAGTGCATTCAGCCATACCATTAACTGATAGCAACCTCTTAGCAAGTGCTTGTAAAAACGGTTCTCTTTTGGTGGTGTTTTCTGTTGGTGAAAGGTTTTTCGGCTTCTTCATGGTTAGATTCCAAGTCATTTATGACATGGTTACTGTCAGCAGTAACTTCTATTGCTTTATCACCTTACCAACCAAGGTTTAATTAATACTTCATTGTTGTTAGTGAGACTGTTCCTTGCATTACGAGCAAGTTTTTTTGTGTTGTCCATTTAAGAGAAAACTTTTTCAATATTTTGGAACTCGTTAGTGTCCTTGTACATATGCAATTTTAGATGTGTCACCTCTTTTGATTCCGGTGCTTGCTTTAATACTGTCGCAATTGTATTTATCAAAAATGATATGTTTATCTGATTCACTCCTGTTATAGATATTGACTTTACCGCCGTTAAATAACTGCCGTACCGTCAAAAATGCAGTCAGCACTTTCAAGAGACGTAACATGGTTATCTTGTAGAGTTTCCAAATTTTTCGGGCTTCTTTTATTTTTCCTATTCAAGATGAGTATTGAAATCTTTATCAAACATTATACTTGTGGTCAAAATTTCTATGCGATTGCTTCAAAAAACAAATTAGTCTATGTAAAACCAGGGACCACCCGGGTGTAGACTATATTGACCCCAAAGTCATGATTTGATCAATCTTGGTAGGGAAACACTAGAGCATGCCACATACCAAATATCTAAGCTCTGGGACTTATGGTTTCAAAAAAGATTTTTCCCTATATAAGCCGATGTAAAAACTGTTGACTCCGGAGAGCAGTCAATTTTGACCCTAGGGTCATGATTTGAACAAACCAGGCAGTAGACATTGCCAAACACCAAATGTCTAAGGTCTGGGCTTGATGGTTCTGGACAAGTAGAGTTTAAAAGATTTTTCCTATATGTCAATGAAAAACAAGGGAACCCCTTGGCGTTGCATATATTGACTCCAGGGTCATGATTAGAACAATCTTGGTAGAGAATCACTAGAGCATGCCATATACTTATTATCTATGCTCTAGGCCTTATGGTTTAAGACAAGAATATATTAAAGGTTTTTCCCTAAACAAGTCTATTTATACCATGTGCTCCCAGGGCGGAGCCTGTTTTAAACTCATATGTATAATTTGAAAATCTTTGTAAAGGACTACTACACGATGCTACATACAACATATCAAAGCCCTAGACCATGTGATTTTGTACCAACAGTTTTCAAAGTTTCCTCTTATTAAGTTTATATAAAATATGTGACACCCAGGGCGGGGCCAAATTTGATCCTAGTGGGGTAATTTGAATAATTTTGGTAGAAGACCACTAGGTGATGCTACAAACAAATTTTAAAAGCCCTAGGCCTTGTGGTTTTATTCACGAAGATTTTCATTCTTTTCCCTATATAAGTCTGTATGAACCATGTGATGGTGCTACATACTAGATATCAAAGCCCTAGGTCCGTAGTTTTGGACAAGAAGAGTTTTAAAAAATTTCCCTATATATGTCTATATAAACCATGTGACCCCTGGGGCGGGGCAATATTTAACCCTAGGGGGATCATTTGGAAAATCTTTGTAGAGGCCCACTAGATAATGCTACATACTAAATATCAAAGCCCTAGGCCTTATGGTTTTGGACAAGAAGATTTTCCCTATATAAGTCTATATAAACAATGTGACCCCAGGGGCATGGCAATATTTGACCCTAGGGGGATAATTTGACTAATCTTAATAGAGACCCACTAGATGATGTTTCATACCAAATATCAAAGCCCTAGGCCTTGTGGGTTTGGACAAAAAGATTTTTTCTTTCGGTTGCCATGGCAACCAGAGTTCTGCATGGAATTAAATTCTTTGAACAATTTTGAAAGGGGACCACCCAAGGATCATTCCTGTGAAGTTTTCCCCTATATAAGTCATATAAAATGACCCCCAGGGCAGGACCGTATTTGACCTTAGGGGAAATATTTTGAACAGTCATGGAAGAAGACCACTAGATAAAATCTACATTCTAGATATCAAAGCCCTAGGCCCGTGGTTTTTGGACAAGAAGATTTTCAAAGTTTTCCCCTATCAAAGTCAGTTTAAAGTGACCCAACGCGCAGGACCGTATTTGACCCTAGGGGAATAATTTGAACAATCTTGGTTGAAAACCACTAGATAATGCTACATTCTAGTTATCAAAGCCCAAGGCCCTGTGGTATAGTACAGGAAGATTTTCATAGTTTTTCTCACATAAGTCTGTATGAACTATGTGACTCCCGGGAGCATATTCGACGCTATTGATATAATTTGAACCATATTGGTAGAGGCCTACTAGATGATGCTACGTACTAGATATCAAAGCCTATGCCCTGTAGTTTTGGACAAGAACATTTTCAAAGTTTTCCCCTATACAAGTCAATATAAAGTGACCCCTAGGGCAGGGCCGTATTTAACCCTAGGGGAGTAATTTGAACAATCATGGAAGAAGACCACTCGTATTGCTACATCCTAGATATCAAAGCCCTAGGCTCTGTGGTTTTTGGACAAGAAGATTTTCAAAGTGTTTCCCTATATAAGACACCAGGGCAGGACCGTATTTGACCGCAGGGGTATAAATTGAACAATCTTGGTAGAGGACTACTTGATGATTCTTCATACCATATATCAAAACTTATGTCATTTGGTTTTTGATAAAAATATTTTTAAAGTTTTTCCTTTTGGTTGCCATGGCAACAAGAGTTCTGTGTGGAATTCAATTTTGTGAACACAAGTTTTAAAGACGACTATTCAAGAAATATCCCTGTGAAGTTTCATCAAAATTGGCCCGGTGGTTTAGAAGGAGATGTTGTTTAAAGGAAAGTGTGGACGGACGGATGCCGGACAGACGCCGGGCAGTGAGCGGTCACAACAGCTCACCCTGAGCATGTTGTGCTCAGATGAGCTAAAAAGACAACATGCTATTGTTAATCATTAAGTATTTATTAGACATGTATATAAATATTTACATTTATAACCTATATCTGGTATGCATGTATACACCCATATGCTGTTTCATTTTTTATAAATTTTCAAAGGAATATTACAGTTTACTCTATCAATCACAATTGAATAATCAACTGATTTACGGCTGGTATAACGCAATGAAATCAACAAGCAAGCTGAAGCATATTCTACAGAGGAGTGGAGTTACTGTCAGTATAAAATATGTGTCAGTGCAAAAATATTGTTGCAGCCATCTTGGCGGCCGTTTGTTAAAATAAACTTTATAGTTTTACATTTTCGACTAAATATACATCTCGTACTTTGCATTGTTTTGATGATAATAATAACATACAGTAGGATGTATACATTACAAAAGATGATTACTAATTTGTTTCTGATTTCACCTATCATTAAATATATTAAATATTGAATTACCCCACCCATTTATATATGTGTGTTGTCAATAATTAAGATGTACCCTTGGACAAAATAATAATGTTATTACAATTTATCATCACTTGTTCAACTCGGGATTGCATAGTGTAAGGAACAACAGTAAATGGAAGCACACAAACAAAGTATATTGACCGTAAGTTCAAGAAAATAGTATTCATCACATTTCAGTCTATATAAAATTGGTATAAAATGTTTTATTTCATATCATTTTATGCATATATTTTTTAAAATTTATAACCTTAAAAATGTAATAATAATTCAAAATAAATTATCAACAGTTAAATGCTTTTATTTTGCAATGTTATATATTGAATGTCATTTTCATGTATCAGCGGCCATCTTGAATTTGAGGGCTTTGCCCAGTGACTAGAAACTAGCATCAGGCAGTTCCGAAAGCTACAGACTCTGACGAACATTTTGGTATGCAGAAGTTGCTGTGCACATTCATAGACCACCTAATACCAGTTTTTAGCTACTTATCTGGCCATATTTGCAGTATGAATTGATGTAACTATACAATAATCAGCCTCTCAAAAACGAAAAGACATATCACGTATGTTAGCCTCTGTTTTGATAACTTTACTTCATGTTTCTTTATCTGAAGAACAAAGAGTTGTGCTTCTTATTTGAAGTGCGTAAATGTACCTCTAGTTTCATTGTCATTGATTTTCTGATATCCTATATTTAGCTCTCAAAGAAACCAATATGTGTAACAACTTTTAATGCTTGATAAAGCTCTCAAATCATTTAATAAATAGAAAGAAACACTGAAATACGTTTTTACTTCTCCTCTGAGCGTTAAAAAATTCTTTTTCGAGGACCATAGGTACAGTTGTGCTCATCCCTCTCACAGGATTGATAAAATTTATGGTAAGCAGGTAAAGTTATCAATAAGGTAATAACAAGGAATGTTCAAAGTCTCTAGCATATGTTATGTCTTTAAGGCTTTTATTAACAGAAACATATAACCACTATAATACAACTACTCATCGTTAGTTTCTCGTTCTGTCAATAGCTACAGTCAAATCCATGCTACCTTAACATGGAATTATGATGTTATTTCTATACTTCCCATCAACACATGGATGATTCTAGCCCGTCACTTCTTTGTTTCGGTTCTGCATTATTGGAAGAAGGTACAACGACTTCTGGAAAGAATGCAGAAATACAACAATTTTTCTGATAGCTATATTGTGCTACATTTTATAAATACAACCTGTCAACATCAATTCACACTCTAGTACAAGAATCATACTTTTTTTTCCAGCTGATTCTCTTACCCAGCAAGATACTTCTGTGTTCTGACAGACAATTATTATAGCAACGGAATATAATGAACCTTGAATTAATAACCTTACCCTTACCCTGCTAAATTTCTAAAATGGACTGATCCATTATTCAATATGAGCAATACCATTTATTATTCGAAGGGAAGTTCACTGAAAATTTACTGACTAAATAGCGAACAGTGCAGACCGTGATCAGACTGCAAGGATGTGCAGGCAGATCTTAGTCTGCACTGGTCGCAAAGACAGAATCAATTGCCGCCAGCAGGCTAAGGGTTAAACTAATAGTCGAATCCTATAAAATGTTGAATTTTTACCTTCTTGACTGTTAACATCATGATTCGCTCCTGTTGTGTTATCTCCGTTTCCGATATTACGAGAGACGATAATGCCTAGGACTAATGTTGCTACCTTTAACAATAACGACAAAGATGATGCCATAAGAGCCACGTAGTATATTCCATCGACAGCCTTTGTCGAATTTGTGTTCTCTTTCAGATCTTTCAATGTCTGAAATGTAATTGTAACATTCGCTTTATAGTCTTTTTCATTTGGAGTCAAACCGACATATTTTGGCTCACAAGGCACATTTCATTCTAATGATGAAGGTTCAGATGCCCTTCCGGGTAATTTTTGAAGCAACGACGGGCACCTGCTTAAGAACCGTCGACTTTCTATAAGACAGCGTGATGACTTAAACATGAAAAGAAACAGCAAAACGGTCTAACGAACGTTGACAAACGGAAAAAGAAAACTATTTGGCTTACATGATTTCTAAAAGGCAACATATATCTAATTTTATGTAAAAGTTATATATGCCATCTCTGTAAATGTTAATCTTGCATTTAAAAGATTGTATTTTAAAGTCGTTTATGAAATGAAAAACGATCTATAATCCATATTCATAAACGGGTCCCATTATGTTCTTGGAAGATATTATTCTCTCAAAGCTACTTGTTACACTTACAGAATCCTCTGACTCAGTGATTAAAAGGTAATTGAAACTCAGTCGAATATTCATTACTTGTCTTTATAGTATCTAGACTAAATCATTTTCCAATATTCTAAAATCACAATCTCACAACCTTACAATATGATCCATTACTAAACCGTATCCATGCACACGATATTTTATGTGGAAACGATGTTTTGCACTGTGCACGTACATCGTAAATGCTATGAAAGACAATGATACGTAGAAAATATAATACGCTATTTCTTTATATGTAAGCCAAAATGGCATTAATTGCAACTCGCAAATTCATTTAATTAATGTCCTTTACGGAATAGGTGCGGAAAGTTTGGTTAGACACGTATTTCTTACTCGTTTTCACGACCAATTATATCCCTAATCAGTATGTAATGTCACTTTTGACCTGTTGTCACTTTTCCAGTATTAATATAAATGAGACAAAAAAAATGTCGAAAAGTTAAGGTAATGTTGTTTTATGATTTTTTGTTATATTTACATACGACTGGATAGGTAAGAATGGAAAACACTGCCGGATTGTAGAGGATCTTAGACGGGAGGGAGCACATGTTTCTGAATTTAAAACGCACTGAACACTAGCGTTTGAGGCAAGAGTAATTCTCAAAAAGTTTATGTACATCAGCAATCTTAACAATCACTTTGATACCAGCGCAACTTTCTAAAAAAGTAAATGTATGTTTGTTAGAACTGGATAATTTTGGAATCATAGGTAATTAATATATTAACTTTCTTTGAAAAAATATGACAAAAAAAATATAAAGATATATATGGTAAAATTGTCTAGATTACAGTGTAAACAAAATAATGTTCTCACCTCATACATCAAAAACACTGCGTACAGACAGATTACAGACCAGCAGATACTGTAAATACAATATATCGACACTCTGCAAGGTTTCACGAGCCTTTCTTTTAGCCATACCTGCAAAGAATATCATTTTCAAAGCTGTTACTAATTCACAGAATGGTGTCAGGTCATCTAAAGTCGGTTAAATGGAATGTCTGTATTATCAAAAAAAGTATTTATGAGCTTCCGAAGAGAGCAAAGCATTATGATTTCTCTTTATCATTATAATAATTTAGCACGCCTAGATGCACTGCCGAAAGTACTAGATCACGTTTATAATTCTAATTCGCACACAGCTACCTTATATAGCCATAATTACTTGAAACAATGTTAAGCACTATATGACTTGGAAATTTGAAATACATTTTATATGAACATGAAGTTTTACTTTTATTTCAAATGGTCCAGTGGTTGATCATAAGTGTAAAACGTCTGTACCAATAAATAGATAAAAGCAAATCTTACCAAAATGTGCCCAACCAGGAACATACCGACACTGCTGATAGCGGTCGGTATGATTAAATATCGGTCATACTCATTGAAATGAATTCCTTCGGGCCATACTATTGGTACCATAGTAAGCTTAAAAATAATATATGGACAAAAACATAACAGTTATTCAATTTTTGTAGTGTAAATGGAAAAGGAAAAAATATCATAAAATATAAATTTCTTGTGCTTTGTGCTTTAAATCAAGCACTTAAAATAAGATGAAAACTAGAAACAAGGTGTTTCGTGTCCACTCTAAATTTTCATACTCCGAATTACTTACTTAATAACAAGTTTGTCATAACGGTATGACATAAGGAAAATTTCTTACATACGGAAAATTTCTTACACCCGTATGTAACCAATGTCATTGCGGTGCAGTCAGACCAAGGTAATTTAAAAACTCAACTTTAAGCTACTTAATATACCAGGTCAAGGTTAAGTGAGATTAAACATGTTGAACCTTTTTCACAGCTGCTTAACCTATATCTAAGAACGAGCAGCACGTAGTCTTCGGTGATGATTGTTCAATGTTTATATTTTTTACTCATTCGAAGAATTTTGATAAAATTAGACGATGTCTATATGTCTTATATGTTCGTTCTACATGTATAAGGCCAACTATTGTAGACAATATCGAAGTTGAAATATTTTAAATATGCTTTTCTCTGTTAAAACACGCGTACGCTAGAATGACGTTAACGTGCGATGGCGTCAATGTTATTGTTGCGACCAAGAAAGAGCGCCACTATATCTTATTTACTGTTTTAGATTAAGGACATCTTAGAATTGAAATAATTTATAGCAAAAGAGTTTTTTAACACTATTTATACACTCGGTCGGTAATACGTCGTACAAATACTAGACCTTTACGAGGGCCATTTTTTATGTTCGTAGAATACGTGTATAACTTCGTTATGCGAAACTCAAATTACACGATATTTTATACAGCGCTAGTGTAAACATTCACCTATTGATTGGTGTCAAGGTAAAAGGTGGTTTTATACAATAGACTGAAATATCGCTTTCAATATGGCTGAAATTAAGTCTGAACAGAGTGTATACTGTATACAGAGTGTATAATTCGGGCACAGCTCGGGTGTCCGTCGGTAGAAATTCATGCCGATTTGCAGAAAGTTTATGGAAAGGATGCGTTAAAGCTTAATACAGTTTGTAAATGGGTCCGGCGTTAGTTTTAAAGATGGTCGAGAGTCAATTAAAAATGACCCTAAGGGAGGCCGACCTCACTCTGTCGTGACGGAAAAAAATGTTGCCGTCATGAAATCATTAATTGATGATGATGATGATGCACGATATACAGTGCAAGAGATAGCTGATATAACAGGCATTCATTCGTCAAGTATTTTTAAGATATTAAGCAAACGCCTTGGGCTTCGGAAGGTCTGTGCGCGCTGGGTCCCCCATTTGCTCACTGATGAGCAGAAACAAACTAGGGTTAGGCTGGCATCACAAGTAATCGAAGTATGATAAATCTGAACCACGTCATTTGGAATAAATAGTTAAGCCTAAAAATAAGGTTTGGATTACTTCTGACGGTGAAAGACCTATTATCGCTCGGAGAAATAAGACCTCAAATCGCAAGTTATATGCAATTTTCTTTGATTCAAAAGGCACTATTCTTCAAATACCAGTTTCCAAAGGTAGTTCTGTTACCGGAAAGTTTTAAAGAGAAAACGTTGACTTCTATCACAAACGCAGACCGCGCACTGGCGTCCGGGGCATAAAATTGCTGCATGATAACGCGCAGGCACATAAATCCGCCACAGTACACGAGTTCTTGAAAGAATCTGGGCTTGATGTTATAGAACATCCTCCATACAGCCCTGACCTGTCACCTTGTGACTTTTGGTTGTTCCCATGGCTGAAGGAAATGCTAGCAGGACGCCGGTTCGAATCGCGTTGTGGTATTGGAAGTGCAGTCTACCAGTGTCTTCAACATATACCTAAAGAGGAGTATCGTACGGCATTCCGGAAGTGGGTAGATCGTTGTAAAAAGTGTGTGGAGGCAGATGGGGCATACTTTGAAGGTCTCAAATAAACAAAATTTTAATATCGCAAACATTATTGGAAAACCCGCCCTACTCTACGAACATAAAAAATGGCCCTCGTATGACGGACACGGACATGGGAATGTAAATGTAAACGTACTCTGTACTTCGTTAAACTTCGGGGGGGGGGGGGGGGGGGGGGGATTTCTTAAACATGTTTTAGGAACTTGTTGTATTTAGAATATATATGATAACAAATAAAAGCGCATAGTGAGATAAAGGTTTAGACCAGTATAGAAGCATGTTGTACAGAAAGCAATCATCGTGGTAGAAAAATACAGATCTTTCACCTATTTGTTATTATGTGGGAAAGGGTAGGCTGTACTGAAACAATAAAAAAGAAACACAAAGAATTGAAAAAGAAAGGAATATGAATAGAAATTACAATGAATAACTGAGGATCGGTGTAGAAATGTTACGGGGGTGGGAGGCTGGGACAGGGTGAGGGGTTTAGTGTCTGTGTGTTTGGAAGAATAAAAAATAAATATTTATTCAAATATTTCATGGTTTGGTGGTCAGTGTGTAAGTGTCAGTGTCAATAAATATTTAGGAACAAAATGAGCTGTAACACGGCCTGTTAACACTGGCTCTGCCTGCTTTTGGTGGCAAATGAGGTGAGTCGAAGAAAGAGCTAATGATACTTCCGAGGTGGCGCTAAGTTATAAAGAAAGTCTACTTTTTGTAACAAATTGAATATGGAACAGAATTTCAGTTAAACGGGCAATTCATTCCATATAGGTAGAGCGATTTGCAGGGATTACTTTCTAACTTAAACGAAAGTTGAAATAGTATCGAAATAGTTTGGTAAGGAGGAAGGATACTTCTTTAGAAAAATAAATTATGTAGTTTACTGATTGTATTGTTTTGACTTGTCTTTTTCCATTTCTGAGATGCCAGTGCCACTTGTGTAGGCGTTAAGAGTTTGAGGATACGAAATCTTTACCCCCTAAACAAAATCAATCTTTAAGTAATGCCTTTTGATTATGAAGGTTTCAAGAAGCGCGATATACAAATCTAATTAATATTATTGCAAAATATGAGATTTGATAATCATAGAGGCAGTTGAATGTGAAGTTTAGAAAGTGACCAACTTTTACCCACATCGGCACCGACGCCGGTGTGATAACAATATGACCGTCCTTATTCGTTTAAATTGATTGAGCAAAATAACTGTAGATAAAAAGGAGATATTACGATAAAACTTTGTTGATAGGAAGTATATAAGATTGAAAGGCTCGGATATATTGGCAGGTGCAGCTAATTTAACCTTACTTGATACTTAAAATAGAGACAAAGGTTTGAGGTTAAACTTGGGATATTACATACTTATAAAAACTCCAGTTTAAGTATCATTTCAGGTTGCTTAGGTCAAAATTTAGGTTGCTGTGTCTAAAACGATAAATCTTGTTCTCCGAATTACTATACTAATTTGTTTGACCTAGTTTGACCAATCTTGGTTATTATGCAGAGGCATAGCTCTGGGCTATTTGAATTGAAAATTATTGTACCTAAACAAAAAACAGCCACCGGTAAATGAATTTAGTTCTGATTGAGGCATATTGTCACCAAACTTAGTGTATTGCTAATGTATATCAGGACCCACCTTAAGAATGTATTTTCGGCCGCTAAGATGAAAAAGATCAACCGTTCAAAATTTGTTTTTCTGATTGGGTTGATTGTTGTCACACTGACAAATTAAATGTCGTGAATTTGCAAAACTAGATCTAAAAGAGTATTTTCTCAAATGGCAGACAACAAGTAAATTTAAAGGAAAGTGACGTTTTATCAAACTGAACCTGGTAATTTTTCGTAAGATATGGATATATGTGTTCGTCTGTGTTCTTACACAGACAAGAATTATTCACAGCAGAGTATAACGCTGTCAAGAATAATGAAAATATGTTTGTCTTGATAATTGGGCAGAAACTTTGACTTTGGTGTCTTAAAAAATAAACGCGTCCTTGAGGTTATGTTTTTCGATTTTTATGTTTTGAGAAATCACCCAGATTTTGCCCATAGTACATAATCCGTCTACATTGTCCGTGTCCGTTGTAAAGGTCTAATTGCGCCCTCATGAAATTATTACGCACGACGTTTAACGGCCCATCGTGCATAAATAGTGATTATACACTCTATGAATTATTTTTAGATAAAGGAAATAAAAACTTAGGAGGAGTTTTGATACATGTATATATGATTATATCAAAAAACGAGTTTAAAAAAGAAATAGAATCTACCGCTTTCATCTTTTATGAACTTGTTGTTTAAACTTTTTTAACAACTAATTACAAAGTTTTTTTGTTTTTTTTTTTTAAACAAACAGGACCTTGAATGATATAGGCGCGAATGAAAATTTAGTATTCGATTGGTTACCTGTAAATTTATTTTGAAATTCTAACCAAACATTTAGAGCGAAACAGCTGCCTTCTATATACTAAATTAAATTGAAGGTGATTACACAATATAATCTACCCTGGAAATATCTTTCTTCTGCATCATAAACTTGTATTGAGATAAATCATGTATTGTCAAGGCTATTCGCGTGTTGTTAAGACGTAATTTTTATTTTTGAAATACTTTGCCAGGGACGAATATTTATTATTTCATCCATGATAACATCTTTCTGTAGCATATATTAAACTTGTGCAATTGTTTGTTTTTAGGAATAAAATCAACAATTTTGAGAAGTGTCAGTCGATATGTTTTATTTAATTTAACTACTGAATTCATAAAAATCTTGAAAGCGTTTCAATACATTCGTAATCCCTATTCGACATAACTGTTGGTAATAAACTCCAACGTTAAATTATTATTCTTGAAATCGTTTTCTGTTTACCGGATTTTATTTGTAAAATTATGGATAATTTCATGTTTGTAATGACGAAAATTAGAAAAAATGTTAAAAATTCAGGAATACATTCTTTTGGTAGGATTGTTGATTTGTGGACCAGGCAATAGATATTTTTAAACATTTCGACCAGTTCCAAGAACAACTGAATGGTGTTACCAAATTGTGTACCGAAATGACACAGATCAACCAGTTTGAGGCTTATCCCCCAACGCATTTTATAACAATAATAAAATCTCACTGATATTTGCAGATCCAAGTTGAGCACACTTCTGAAAAGGTTGTCCCATAAGATTTTTCTTTGTCCGTCTTCCCGTCCAAACCCCATATAGAACGGAAGCTTTCCACGATGACGATAGTTATACTTAATAGTGAAGCAGGACGCTGGTACAACCGCAAAGAAAGCGGCTATGAAGATAAAAAGTCTTACCTACAAAAATGATTCCAGTTTATTTACCAACATAAAAGGTCGATTGTTTAGTCAAACTCTCACGAGACCGAAATATAGAGTATTGTTTTAATCATCCCCAACGATGGCGGTTGTATATTGGTTTGGCATTATTTTTTCGGCTGATTGTCCGTGCAAGCGCACATGTTTTCCGTTCGTCAGTCCGAAATTGAACAAAAAGTAATTAAGCTAGAATCACAAAACCTCTCGTAATTATCAGTTATTACATGTGCTTTGTCCTAATACAGTTTTATCCCTTTGAATCACTAAAAGCAGAATAAAAATATTGAAAATAATTATAATTCAGTAGGTATTCTAGTAAGAATCACCAAACATCACATAAGAATTAGATAGCACATGGCCTTTGCTTACAGTATAATCTCTACAATGCAACGGAGGCACATAGTAAGTTTTGAGAAGTGTTGTTGTTCAGAGGTTGTTGTTCGGAGGTAATTAGTCAGTTGCAGACTTATTGGCATATTTACTAATAAAAGAGTAACTAATAGAAGATAATTATATGAACAGTTTAGTTTATTTCCGTCGTCTGTTAACCAAGCTTAATCAAAATATATATGCATTTTATTAATTATTTTGCTGATAAAAATTAAAGCTTTCTAAAACAAAACTAACCGAGAACAATATATAAAGACACAATCCTTCCTAAATTCCAAGTGTATTATGAGCAAACTCTTTTCTGTTCTTATAAATTCACCTTCGTCGTAAACTGGTCAAGTTTTAACAATAAGCGTATTAAAATTTTATGAAATCATTAGAATAAATCAAAAGAAAGCAATCATCAACTTAATTCACGATTTGCTTTAAATTACCCACGAAAGTGTAATGTTTTCAATATGATTATATTTCACTTAATTTTCGTACTAACACAAGTATTTGTGTACATGATATTGAGTCCCCCTTCAGACTCGTGTTTAGTTAATAAGTAGTTCTAAAAATATCCCGCTGCATTTCCAGAGGTAAAAATAACGACAGGGAACAGTTTTTGACTGCCTTTAGACGTCGTTGAGAGTAACCGTTTATGAGAGATTAAAATTAACTCAAATGGACTGGGGAATAAAACTGTCGCTGCGAGGACAAAGCCGCTTGTCAGAGGTGCCGTTTTGGGAGGTTATACTTATTATAAATATCTTCCTCAACCAAGTGAAAGCACCCCTTGATCTCGAAACAAGTATTGATTAATGACTGTCACTAATTAACCTATCAAACTTGAACAAATTAAAATCACCGTAAAGCGATGATACATGTGCATCTTTCATCAGGTTCAGGACAATTTTAATTATCTGAATAATCACCCTTTAACTGTTATGCAATTCGTAAACACCCATAAAACAAAAATATCAGTTGTGAATCTGCATGAAATTTAGCAAAGACACAGATATCAACAGGGTAATTATGCATGCAGATCTTTCATCAGATCTCATCAGATCTCATCAGTTACCGCAGGGCTTTTGCTTTTTAACTGCTTTAAAATTCATACATTCCAAAAAAAGTAACGCATTGATTGATCTTCATGAAATGTTATACAAACATAGATCACTGTAGGGCAGAGTTTTCCTATTGATATGATAACAACCAAGACACATTTCTATTATACATAACTTTTGTACATCTAAAAATAATAGATATCTTTAAAAATGTAGTTGCCTCTTACATAAAACAACCAACTCAGCTTGAGATATACGCTCTTATGTTTTCTCAAGCTTTCTTTGTTAATTCTAAGATAAATTCACCTGCATTTACAATCAGTAGACACCCACAATTAACTTATAGCTCACCGCTAGGATGAATTACTTTTATAACGTAGGTATTATATTATGAAAGTAAGATATATACCCCGATATACCAGTCTATGTCCGTAGTCTGAACTGCATCAATAATGAGTATTACTACTGTCGCAAGGAACGCCACGACGATGACAAGAAGTTCCGGGATACGATAAAAGAACACTCCAAGGAATACAAAAATAATGCAGAGCACTGTAAAAATATTCTATTTATCATTATTATTATAATAAGTATTATAGTCTAGTCTGATTTTGCAGATATAAGAACTAACAAGCATTTTGTTAGTATTTGGCCCAACATACTTTTTTAACATATTTTGGGTATGCTAAATCCAAAACTATTTGTTGATCATCTGGCAAATGCCTCTGAAAGGGTTCAAATGGGGGCAAAAATGACCACTGTTTTTAACAAAAAAAATCCATTGTTACTTTATAATACAAAGCTTTTTCTTTAGATATGTTTCAACAAATTAATTCATGTTATTAGTATAATTGAGTAAATATTTATTAATAAAATACATCACAACTTAAAAATGTAAACTTTACGGGGTTCAAAAAAGGGAATTTGAAGACAACTTAAAAAAGATATGAAAGATATAAAAAATATCCAACATCATTTATAGAATAGAAAAATGAGACTAAGTATTAGATTGAAAACTTCCGCTTGAATTTTAATGTCAAAAAGAAAATGATATTTTTGATAAAATGGTTTTGCAGTTTTAAAATAGTCATTTAAGAAAAAAATAAACAATGGGAAAGTTAAACTTAATTTACATTAACATGACATTGTAATGAACAGAATACCATATAAAGCGTATTTTATCCTTGTAAGATCATTTTATTAAATAATCAACTGTTTAATACCTTATCATCGTAATAATTGATGAAAATTAAGTTTGACAGGGATTAAGATTAAGGCTAATGTGAACTTAATTAGAGTAAACTATCCAGGTCTCTATCACAATAACAATTTGAGTCAAATCATGTTTTTGTTAAAGTCCTGGGGCCGTATTCATAAAGCATCTTAAGTATAAGTTTTGACTTAAGTTGAAGATTTTACTTAAGTTTGTGGTGATTTCAGCTTAAGCCTAAGTAAAAAAAACTTAAGTCCTATTAATAAAACAGCTTAAACTTAAGATACGTAAGAAATGACTTAAGTCGGAAAACAAAATAGCGTCGTGAGTACGATTAAAGTGTTGTTTTTCAGATAAAAGCACTTTAAACATAATTGTGCATGTTGTATCTGTCTGAAATTAATGTTGTTTTTCTTCTTAATGTTTTCGTCCACAATAAAAGCCAAGAATTACCTATTAAATTGTTTTATGAATAACAAATATACTTAAGTAAAATAAATATCTTACCTAAGTAATACTTAAGTAAATAATCAATTTCTTATACTTAAGATGCTTTATGAATAAGGCCCCTGATCTAAACTCATTGGGCGTATTTTACCTGTTATTTAGTGTACATTCGCTCTAACAAGAGCACACTCTTTCATATTCATTACTGTTTTAGAGGTGTCAAGAATACTTCATAGAATCAGGACTTTTCGAAGGATTTTTACAGGTAGGACAAATTTACATAAATATTCTATTTCTATTTTTTAGAGATTCTTTGCTTTATATACTTCGTTATATTTTAAGATTTGATGAAATTGTATTTATTTTAACTTTCAGTATCTGTGATAAGAATCTGTTACAACTGGCTTTTTAAGTACTATAATTGCTTGTGAATGATAAGTAATAAATATTGTGTTTCCATAGGTGTTAAAATATTTCAAAGTAAGAATGGACAAGACTTTGGATCTCAAGGGACCATTTCAAGATAGCACAGAATAGCTAGTGCATCATTTGTCAGGAGGCAAAATCTGACAAAACTTGAAACTAAACAGCCTGAAGGCATAACATCTCTAGGGAGGTGTGCTGAATCAAGATTTTTTTTCAGCGATTTTTTATAAATATGAAGCCATTAGTAGAATTAAAGAAAATAGATGAAAATGACAAAATACGTTGCCATAGAAAGTCTTATTTTAATTTTGTCCATAAAGATCCAATACATACTATTCAGTCAAAGCTAAGTTTAATATAGAATTAACAACAGATAAAGCTGCATCCTCATCAAACTTATCATATACTCCTACTAAACTGGGAAATTTGTTGTGTTTTTTTTTTTTCTGTCAAGACAAAAAACAACTCTTTAACATAACTAGTCAGTGATTCTAATTTAAAGGATGCTAACCATGACAACAAAACGCGATTATGAATCTCTGATGTCAATTGATGTCAATGGAGGGCAAAATATCATAACAATGTTTCAATTCTTTTAGATAGGCTTTTAGGAAGAAGAAACAGTTGAAAACACAGTCATTGAACTTAATTTGGATGGACTAAAGGCTAAACGCCAGGAAGCTGACACAAGAATCAGTCTTCTTGCTATTCACTGCAGTAAACGATCACTGTTGTTGTTTCTGCCAGAGATACTGACGTATTTACTCTTACAATGCAACTTGCAGGAAATAAATGCAGCAGTAGGGGTGATGGCTGGGACAGTGAAAAAACGACAATACATTCAAGTCAACACAGCGTTAAATAAATCCTCAGTAACTGAAGAGTTGCGTAGATCTTTATTTGCCTTTCATGCACTCATTGGCTGAGACACAACATCAGATTGTTGTGGAATCTCTAAAGATCTGTATTTAAAGTGTTTATAGCTAGTGCAGAACTGATAGAAGGTCTTGGATATCGGCAACTGTCTGATGAAGTAATGAAAAACTGAATATTTTATTTGCAAAATGTATAACCAAGTACTGACAGTGCTCAAAATGTTATGTTTGGAAGGTCTACAAGTCCTGAACACATACCCCCAACCAGTGATGCTTGCTCATTTCACATTAGAAGAGCTCATTATCAAGCCCTGTTATGGAACCGATCAACCGATCAACCGATCTCAATGCAGACCTGCCTGCTCCTTCCGACATGGGATGGAAGGTGGCAGATGACACACTTAGGCCAGTTCTTATTACCCATGATCCAATTCCTCTAGCTTGTATTGAGTTCATTGCTTGCAAGTGTACATCTGTATGTAGGACCCTCAGATGTAAATGTAAAAAGACTGGGCGCTGATGCACAGATATAAATTTTGTATATGCGATAAAAGCATTACTAGCTTATGAACTCGAGGCAGTAAATTAACATGAAATGGGACTGTGAAAGCAAATATTTCAATTTATATTATTTTGAAATAATTATAAGATAAACTGTTTCTGGATTAGCTTCTGTCCTGTAAATTGATTCCAAATATAAAATTAGTGTACTGTATTCAGCAATAGCTTTACAATTATAACCAACAAAATTTTTAATAATCATCTTTTAGTCAAGTAAGAGCGGGTTTTTGAATGTTATTTTTTTTCTCCTAACAGAGCAAACATTTGAATTAAAAGTTATTTATCTTTGAAAAAAGTGTTGTTAATTTAATCTGTTACTATATAACACATAACTTTGATAAAGAACCGCACATATTTTTGGATAATTGTAATACTATTACATATTTATATTAGAAATATCTTAGTTTGGCGGCCATTTTGTTTTCCACCATTTTGACCTACAAAAAATCATTTGTCAGATGGCCAACATATATTTTTGAATTCAGCATGCCAAATTCTAATAAAAACTTTTTATGGGACCAAATACTAAAAAACACCTGTACCTCTCACATTTATTGAAATCTGGACTAGACTATTATAAGTCGTTCTTTTATTGGCTTTCAAACTAGGCGGATTCAGACTAATCTACTAATTTACAGCGTTAGATTTCACTTTCTAGCATAAATTACGTTGAGCCAGTCTAATATGGTCCAATGCGCTTGCGCACAAGTAAGTTTTGAAATCCTCTAAGATGAAAATAATTGTTCGTTTAAATTAAAGAGATAATACTAACCGTTACAAATGTTGAAAACGGTCCAGTTATTAACAAAAATATATAGATATATATTTACTATTCTTTTTTCGCAGTATTCAAAGATATGCATATGAATTGAATCACGTTAAAATGTATTTCGTTCAATTAAATGAATTTATTGTTTAACTGTCGGGTTCGTTTACCCCCGTTCGGAATATTTGTCGGAATAAGAAAAGTTCGCCCTAGCTTCGATAGTTGGAGATGTTAGAACAAATTAAATGTTCAGAATTTCTTTATCAAATAGCACATTAACAATAAAAATCTCGTTAAAATACATCTAAAAGATAGAATGGTATATTTTTTTACTTCCTGCAGACGTCCGTCCGATTGTGGTTTTCTTCTAAGCATTTCTAAAAGCTTCTCGGATGCTTTTCTCTTTTGCCAAATGAACGGGGCAGTTGACAAACAAGCCTGTCAGGTGAGGTTCTCGCAAAAATGGTAAGATGCTAATTTGGCAGCTTTCACCAGGGCCAAGTTCAGTATACAATTATTGCAAAGGTACCTTTTGAACATTTTAAAATGGAATTCAGTAACTAGGAAATGCTTTGGCCTACAGTCCTCGGATTGGCGGAGGTTGATCATAACCTGAATATGACTTATTGATTTTGAGGTCATTAGGTCACGGTCATAGTGACTATGACCCCTAATAGGTCACAGTGACCTGCAACAGTTAAACTGCTTTTCGTTTATAGCTTATCATATAAGCAGAGACTGCCTCTGATGAAACATTAATAGAAGCAACACTGGACCTCTTATAGGTTTCTTTTTTAAAAGAAGCCTACTTACTACTACTATAGATCAGCATAATGTACTGCATGTCCACTGACATACTGTCTGACTTATAAAAAATAATAATTAATGGGATTTGTTGATTCTTTCCCCAAAGCAATTATGTTAAAATGAAACTGTCTACTAAATATAAAGACAAATACGTAATTTATTGAATGACCCTCCTATTGTATACATTAAGCATCTAAAAAGAATAGTACAATTTAATGCTCATTTGTCGTTGAAATGACAAGTTACTCTAACATTCCCTCGAGTCATAAATAAAAATGTAGTTCTTTAGTCCAAAGATATCTTGTGAAAAGTGATGCCATATACTTTACACTACACAAGACGTAACTGTACATAGTTTGTTGAAGAAGGAAGAAGGAAGCTTTCATATTACACTTCAGACATTTCTGTTTTGTTTGTTCAGCAATACTGTATGGTGATTTGTCTGCTTTAATACTGTTGGTGAAAATAAATTGAATATAATGTGCATGCTTGACAATGAATTTAAAAAAAAATGTCTAAAAGCATAAAAGATAATGGCAAGCATAATTGAAAACAACAAAACAAACAACAAAACAAACAACAGAAATACCTTAGATGCAAATGTGATATCCATGAAACATACCTGTATTAATTAAAATAAGTATTGCAAACGTGAATTTAGCATCGTCTGTAGGTAGTTCTTTCATCCTGAAAACAGTGAACACAATCGCCACTGCCATTGCTAAAGCTGACGCTACAAGTAAAGAACCCTTTATCCATCCTGGCGGGCGGATTTCACACTGAGTTTGAAAAAAAAGATGACATTGGCAGACGTCATAGCATTCAATTATTGCCTTAGTGAGGTCGATTTTGTAGGTTATAAGATCTGTATCGAGAAATATGCATGCTTTCTGCAGCGGACATTTTGCGCGACTTTAGTAGCGCAATATTAAAGTCCGCGAAAGAACTAGTGCATATTTCTCCACGCAAATGTATTAACTTTTTCATTACATACGCATCTACTGCTCAATTATTAAATTTAAGAAGGCCAATTTTGAATTGAGATATACAGGGAATATAAATGTTGTTATATATCTGAAAGTTTTTATTTTTCATAAAAAAACTACCGTATTAAAAATAATGCTGTAATAATGTTATTGATTATCGACAAAGTCCATGTGATTACTTCATGACGTCATTTGTTCTGTGACGCCAATGTTAAATTCTAAATTACATGTTTTACTTGAATTTTGTATAAAAATTGTGACTAATGGCTGAATAAATCGCAAAACTTGGCCTTTTTTCGAAGAGACGCTACTCAATACCGAGACAATTTTGTTTTACTTTTGGCTTTGAAAAATATACATACGTATTTATCACCTTTTTGAACTCATACGCATAATTTTGAAATGCAATACAGAATTGCCAAACATATTTGTTTGGTTGTTTTTGTTGTTTTCTTTTTTTTTTTTTTTTTGGTTATTGCCTTGAAATAAATCATTGCTGAGGTCTGACAAGTTGTTAATATATTAGAAAATAAAAACGATTATCTAGCAATAAACCTAAGCCAGAAATATAACTGTCACATCCTCATATGACTCATCTTACCAGATTTCATCAACAGCATTGAACTACATTTTGGACTACTTAACACTGAGTAGTCTCTTTCTGTTCCTGTTGTAATCGAAACCGAAACGCGCGGAAATTGTAAATTCGGTGAAGTAGGCGCTCTATGTTCTGAGTTTGATTATGCGTTTGTATAATGTTTTATTTTCTACATCTATCTTTTTCTGGTGTGAAAAAAGAGGTAATTTAACAGTTGAGTACAATACTGAATTCAATTGGACTCGTATACAGCAGTAATAACCATACTTGGACTCGGCATTCGCCTCGTCCAAATATGGATTATTACTACTGTGTACTCGTCCAATAGAATTCAATATTGTACTCAACACTGTTCAATAACCTCATATTAACATGATAGCTGTGTAAAGTTAAACAAACGACATACGAATAACGACATTCAAAACGACATTAAATACAATTGAATGTCGATCACCATGCGACGCACGACATACGACACTCGAAAAAAATGTCGTGCAAAAACCGACAATAGACATATGACATTCGAACTTTGGCAAACAAAATATCGCGCAAAACGACATTTGACATACGACATTCGAACTTTGACGCAAAAGTTTGAATGTTGTTCGATATTCGACATACGACTTATGAAATTCGAAATAATTTTAAGGTCGTGCAACAAACGACAAACGACATGCGTCATTTAGAAAATTTGACATTCGAAATTCATTGAAATGCATAAAACATACGACATTCAAAAAACTAAATTTCGTTCAGCACGCGACATACGACAAACAACTTTCTATATGAAGTATGAATGTTGTGCAAAACACGATATCTGATATATACGACATTCGAACTTTGACAAAGAAAATTTTAATGTCGCTCAACACGCAACAAACGGCATACGACATTCGAAGAAAAGCTGAATGTCGTGAAATAAATCGACATTGAGTATGCGAAATTCGAACTGCGACAGAAAGATTTGAATGTCGTACAGTATATGACATACGACATATGACATTCGAAAGAATTTATCTTATGCAGAAAACTACATTAAGAACTCATTTGGCACTGCCTCCCGAGAGTCTGCGAGTGTTTTTAAATTATTGCAGATCGCTGCAAATGAAAATGAACCCGAGATGTCTATGAGAGGATTAACTCGTTTTGCACCGCCTCATAAAAATCTGCGGATGTTCCTGAAAATGTAGAAGACAAGTGCAAATGAATATGAACATATAAACGTTGTCAATGGGAGGAATAACTAGTCTGTCACCACCATCTAAGGTCTTTGAGTGTTCCTTCAAGTATCACAGATCAGTGCAACTAACCTCAACTAACCTAGAACCTGCTGGTGATGTCAACAGGAGAAAGAACGTGTTTGATACCATCTCCTTAAGTCTGCGAGTGTTCCTGCAAGCGTCGCAGACCAGTGCAAATTAATTCTAACATTTTGATGAAAGATACGGTGGAAGAACTCGCTTGTCATCACCTCCTGAAAGTTTTCGAGTGTTCCTGAAAATGTTGAAGAAGTGTGCAAATGAATATTAACTTGACATCTATGAGAGGAAGAATTCGTTTGGCATCGCCTCCTAAAGACTTCGAGTATTTCTTAAAGTATCGCAGACAAGTGCAAATGGATGGATTGGAACATGCTGTGGATGTCTTAAGGAGAAAGAACACAGTTGGCATTGCCTCCTAAATGTGTGTGAGTGTTTCTTAAAATGTTGATCATTGTAAATGAATATGAACCTGTATGGGATGTCTATGAGAGGAAGAATTTGTTTTGCTTCTGAAAGTCTGCAAACGCTCCTGCAAGTGTCGCAGACAATGTAAATTGATTTTTACCTTTTGTTGACGTATAAGGGAGTAAGAATTACCTCTGGAAAGTCTGTGAATGTTCCTGAAAGTGTCACAGAACAGTGCAAATGTATTGAAACCTGTTTGGATGTATATTGGAGGAAGAACTTATTTAGTACCGCCTCCTGAAGGTCTGTGAGTGTTCCTGCAAGTGTTGCAGACCAATGGAAATGAAAAATAACTTTTATTGGGTTTCTGTAAGAGGAAGAATTCATTTGCATTGGTCTAAAACATTTTCAGGAATTTCACAGACTTTTCGGAGGCAGTGACAAACGAGTTCATTCTCTCTTAGACATCACTTACAGGTTCATTTTCATTTGTAGCGGTCTGCAACATTTTAGGAACACTCACAGAATTTCAGCAGGGAGTGCAAAACCAGTGCATTAATATAGTTTTTGACGAGATTATTTGTTTTCGAATGTCGTACGTCGCGTACTGAATGACATTCAGAGTTCGAATGTCGTTTGTCCAATGTCGTTTTTTGCAAGACATTCAACTTTTTTAATGTTGTATGTGGTATGTCACGAACTGTGTGACATTTAAATTTTGTTTGTCAAGTTCGAATGTCGTATGTGCACGACATTCATGTTATTCCGAATGTCGTATGTTCCCTACTGAACGACATTCAAATTTTGTTTGTCAAAGTTCGAATGTCGTTTGTCGTATGTCGTTTGTTGCACGATATTATTTTTTTTCGAATGTCGTATGTCGTATGCCGCGTGTTGAATGATATTCAAATTTGTATGCCGTATGTCGTTTGTTTAGCCATCTTCACACACTTTAAACAACAATGCTAAATCCTGTCTCGGAGTCCTGATCAATGCCAAATATTACGGCACACTACGTTTTCACCTAGGCGGACATCAAATACACAGTGCCATGGTAGTTAAGTTGTAAAATAATTATCTACACTTGTTAATCGAAAATTATCATGACTAAATCAATGAAGAAATTATTATTTGTTTACTTACATATCCGAAGAATGTGGATGTCACAGACTGAGACAGTTCCACTACTAGGACTGTCCTGTCAGATGTTTCAAAAGAAGCCATTCTTTTTTCTAAATAAAAGCTCATATGATATTTTAAACATTTATATCTGACACACAACACTCGATCGTTGAAAGTGCCGATACAAAAATAGAAACAACTCAATTTGAATACGGAAGTTTTAAAGATGCCTAACACACTTCCGAAAATACTTCTCATTTATTAATAAAGTCCGTGTCTGATAACTTCGGAGTGACGTCACGTTTGTCTATGTTTTCCGGACTTATAAAACTAACAAAATAGGTAAAGCAGGTTACATAAACAATAATATTGGATATATTTTTTATTGCAACACGTGTGTCAGTCCCATTAGCTCAGTGGTTAAGCATTGATGTTTGAAATGTCAAATTTTGCGGGCCTTAGGTTCGAATCGAGGTACTAAGTGGTGTTGTTGTTTTTTCCAGTTTCTCTTACAGGGTAACCACCATAATCATTCATTTTTCCTGGCTGGAGTATATTGATGTATTTAGATATAATTATTATTAAATTAATTTGTGTTTAAAGGTGACCAGCTATCAGCTCTATGTAAACACATCGTAATATGAATGCATAGTCACGAAAACACTCGGAAATTTCGTGCAGGTTAAATTCCTCCCTGGTATATTGCCAGTATTAGTGTAGCCAACATATCCGAGGCGTCCACGTCTGTTGTTGCAAAGAGAAACATTGTTCAGTATAAAAATGATGCTAAATGTATACTATAAAATGTTCTGGAGGTTATTTCAAGCATCATCATTATTCCATATTTCAGTTCGTTATTGTATACTGTAGTGCTGTATTACTGCATTTTGAATATTTTCAACTGTCTTAAAACAGTTCACAAGATAGAATTATCAACATTTCAATATCAATAACTAAATTAGCAATGATCCGTTTATTGTTATACATTTAGAAATACAGAGGTTATAATGAAAATATTTGCCATTGACTTCGGCTCGCTTCCGCAGTTGAGAAGTCCAGGAGGAGAACGCTACAGAGTAGTCTCTCCTTGGTATGGTCTTAAGTAACTGAAAAGTACTAAATGTTTTAAATATTTGCTAAAATATTTGCTCCTGGGCAGCATCTTTTTCAGCAGTGAAAGAGGAAAACGTCACAATGAGTGACTTAGATCAGGTGAAAAAGCAGTATGATTGATTCGTACCTCTTTTCACCTTCCAGAAATAATTCAATGATGGCAATTTGTGAGCCGCAACGTTGTACATGGATCAACTGAAGACCGCGAAGACCAGTCCATAGGTTCATTCTTTTTTTTTCCGTTTAACAGTGATTGACTTTCATGACGGCATAGGAATTTGTACAACAGTATCCCTTGGGTTAAAAAAAGGAATGCAAAACCTATTTTGACAGTTTAACTTGTAATTACAGGTCTATGATCACCTTTTCGAAGTCTCTGTATATTGTCATTCATGAAAGAATATCGAGGTCTCATCTCCTGTAAGAGCTGTCATATTGTGCGATCATATAAATATGAGGAATTTTTCAGCGTTTCTTTAGCACATTTGGCCTTATTGGCCTTTTACTTTGTGGTTAACATGCTAGGCACCCATCGGGCACGAACCATTCTTAAACCCATTGGAAAGTGCTGAGTGGGTATTTTATGAGTTCTCCGTGTTGATATGCTAAGGATAAACGCTATCTCACACGACACCTTGTGTCTTGCATCTTTATTAATCAGACGTCTTACAAAGCAGTCTTACGAGTCGTGCCTTTAAGGACAGCCTGAACATATTCAAATTTACGTACCCTCTTTAGTTTTCTCTGATAGTGAATTCTTTCACAGAAGTGAAAAGTTACATACAAATTGCACCTGCGTCCTCTACTAAATAGTAAGTGGGCCCATGATGTGCAGCTTTCAGGTGTATATATTCGGTCAGTAGTTCAGTCGGTTTAACAGGAACTGCCTGAACAAGAGAATAAGCCAAATAGGTAGAGCATAAGTCTGTTCATTTAGCTTGTTTAGAAAAGAGTGCCGAGCTAATGTGTAAGGCGTCCATTGGTTTGAAGCGTCCCGCACCGAGAAAATAGAAATCGCGTCTGAGACTAACTACGACTACCGTGAAGGTATAACAGTTTAGAAGATTTCTTCCTATTGTTACAATGAATGTTACATTTAAGAATACAGTGCTTGCAATATCTATTTTTTCAATCATTATTTTTTCAGATTAAATTGTCGTTCAAAATATATTAAAAACTTTGATAGTTACATCGATCCCAAAACAGTTACTATGCGTCACTCAGCGCACACCAAAAACGTAAACGACGTCAAATTACGACACACGTCATCCAGGTCCAATAGATGGCGCACTTTTTCTACGTAGTCACAGCGCAAAGCTACACATTTCTGATGTCTCGCAATCCACTTGGTAAATATCTCCCGGTTCCAGTCTGTGTCAAGTTTTGAAACTTTACAACGGGTTGCCAATGTCAAATCAGCAACGTCTTGTTACCCTTCACTTTTTCTCGAACACTTGGAACCACTATCGAGGGCCTACCTTCTCCATTATCGCCTTCAATTGATTTCCCTTTTGTTTACGATTGCTGGGCCAAACTCCTTAAAATTATCGCAGGTTTTTATCATTTCAATCGATTCAGCTGGTATCTTACTTATTCCGACACAAAATTTCATCACGCTCCTTAGTTCCAAGTCTCAAGTTGACGTCATGATGCTGGTACGGTTTCCTTGACTATTCAAATAAACAAATTGTTATTTTAAAACCGGATGTAGTAAACAACTTTGAATTTTACGGAAATGATGTCATGACGTTGATGTTAAACGTATAAGATTTGCGCTTATTTTCGCCGTTAAGAAAAGTGTTAAAACTTGCAAGGTGAATGAATGATAGAAATATACACATTTTGGTGTGCGCCGACTAGGGCTTGTTGCGTTGCCAAGGATACCGTTAATTGTTGTTGTAGTTGACCGATTATTATTTCGCTTGAAAATTTATCTGCAATTAACTTGATATTTTTGATAATGCAGTTTCAGGTGTATTGGAATAAAAATAAATAAGTTATGAGCAATTTATACAAACTTCGCGATCACCCCTCGTAGATCTGGTTTATAAAGTACCAACTGGCAAACTACTGCCCTAACGATTTAGGCTCAAACTTTTTTGTACTCACCAACTGGCTCTTGCCAATAATGTAGTTGAGCGAAGAACCCGCATTGTGGGTACATACATCGCCAAAAACACATTGTCTCCTGTAACAACTTATTAACTTTACCATACGTCTGTCTGTCAAAAAGTCGTAATCATCTAGATTTTATTATAAAATGTTAATGGTATTTCATTATAACATGAAATCCGTAAGATGATAGATTATGCAGATTAAATAGAATGAAAGCGGGATCAAAATTGTTCTTACTGTGGCAAGTACTGATATAACATACAGCTGAGTTTAATAAAATATAATAAGATACTAATCTGTTATGAAACCGAGACCGAAATTGTGCTTACTGTTGCAATCACTTATATTATTTTGTGAAATTCAATAAAATATTGTAATGCTAAAGGGAAAGTAAAAATAAAAGGCTTTACATGACCTAATAACAGATTATCTCTCTTGCCGTTTTACAAATGTCTGTTTGTATGATAATATTGCAAGATGATGTTTTATAAATATTGAAATGTGCACGACATGTATATATTTTGATTTTATTAAAACCAAATTTTGAAATTATGAATAAACTATTTCGACTAGAAACATGCGTCTGTTGCAATAATTCACCAACTTTGAAAGATTTAAGAGTTTATAGAACTAAGAAATGGTTAAAACTTTCGCCGTTGTAACAATTGCATGTCTAATACCACGGTGGGGAAACCAAGAATGCAACGTCATCAAAAACAAGCGCAAATGAGCTGGCCACACACAAATTTACGCCGATTCAGGAAAGATAGGTCTTGTAACTATTTTATTACTGCAGCTTTCAACTCGAGATAAAGAGCACCGTGCCCGGCCTGGAGCATACTATTCTACGGTAGTGTTCAATGTTGTACGTATATGTTGGTTTTTGCCCGAATACGCGAACAGTTGGCAAAGAGGGCGTGAGCTATACCACACTTTTGTCTAAGAAAGTGAGTTTTGACCGTGTTTTCGTAAAATGAGGACAAATTTGACGCTCATTTAATAGAAGTGACTAGCATAATACTCAACCATTGTTTTATTTTGCTGTTTTCAAGGATATCCGACGATATTTTATTCAAAACAAACAACATTATTAAAATGAGAACATCCACACTGACGACTTTTTTGGAGAACATCCACACAAAAGCAGTTAAAAACATTTACCGCGAGGCTGTAGACCAGTTAAAATAGATCTGCTAATGTATATAGCAATGGCTGAGCACAAGTTAGGCTAACATTTATCACTGTGTATAGTGTAACATAAGGACAGATTGACTGCTTCTTAGGAAAGACATTATTTTAGGATAACAAGATTATTTCGAATAAAAGTCCTGCACACAAAGTTTAAAAGCAAAAAGTGGATTGGAATAGTTATTGTATTTATTTATTTATTTATTTATTTATTTAGATCTCATCGGCATGACATAAGTATGCACAATATATTAAAAGAAAACAACAATAAAATACATGTATATGCATTGCCGCCACTCTAGCATAGTTATAAGAGATCAATTATGTTATATACATAATTCCACATTTACCAATGAATTTACATAAAATCACTTAATATCTAAAATCATAATATATACAAATCTCTAGAACGAAAATTTGTCATATTGTCTGATCTCAAATGTATTAAAGTACGAAGAGATGTTGTCCAAATAATGGTTAAATGCTAATGCATCAAGTTATCCAATCCAGTGCAACTTGATTCAATTTAGAATGCAAACTTTCGTTCTATTATCTGAGATAACGTAGTCCAGCATAATAAAATTACTATACATGGGCTGAGTCAAGCGGAACCCAAACACAAGACGACTCCAACCAGCAAAGATACAAATCAGCCACACCAAAGCCCAGCCCGACCTGGACACATTGTATTGTTATTTTGTTTATAACTATATCCATCCCAAAGTGCATAAATGACGGATAGTTAGTACTTTGACTAAATATTATAACTGAAAGATATTTTAAACCTTATTTCAGAAAATGGAAGTCTCTTTCGAATATCAAATACAATCCAACCTTATCCATAAAAAGCATTATCACTGAAGGTGATTCTGCACATTTGTTAATCCGGAAGTAAGGCATTCAATGTATTATCATTACGTAAAGCCTGGGTTTGGCATACGGAACCGAAATTCATTTATTGAATGGAAACCCCATGAGTAAAGTTCTGAAAATGACAACAATATTATATTTCTTAAGATAAAACATGACATTAAAATTGTTCGAACATTATATAGTTCTAAATAGTGTCTTTAAATCAGCTTGAAATGCGCTGATCTCTTAAAGCAAACATAAAAAACACACGGACTTATACATTTGATTTAATCATATGTAAGACTGTAGCTTATATTTTCGACTGAGAAGATTCATCAAAAGCTGCATTGGGGACAATTTATTTTTGAAAAGATGATTTCCTGTAGGCACCTACTACGAAAACTTACTTAAGGTCAAAACATTCTGTTTAGCAGAAAAAGCACATGACACTATCATTTTACATTTGCCGCAAGTTGCAAGTTTATTCTATAATTTGGAAAAAAAATCGGGGTTTAATCAAATTTCAAATCAGTGAAGAAAAAAAAATGGATCCGAACTTGTAGAACTACCGTAAGCATTATACGGGAAAGAGATTCTTCTATTTATTTTTTGTTGGATTTCATGTGACTCTTTAAAATTTCGTCAGTATTTATACACCTTTCCACACTCCTCACATCTTTGGTTTTCTGTCTCTGCTGTGACTGTCTAAGTGTTCCCGCGGAGCAGGTTTTCCGGCTAAAGCTTAGCCACTAATATCGCACTTCAATCAAATGCTGATTTACTAGTATTAAAATAAATTTCCCAATGATTTGAAATGTACTGCAATGCCATTGGACAAAAAATATTTTCAAACACTAAATACTGTATTAATAAATTTACTAGTCGCGGACACCTATTTCACATTAGTAAATCTTAATAGTTTCAAACTGTTTTATAGAGCTTGAGTCATAGTAATTCAATTAGGAAAATTTTAAGGGTATTTAAGTATAGGGTTGTGGTTAAAAGGCAAAAGGAATTTACATACACTTTGTTATCTCGCACATGTAATTGGTGCCAACATAATTTATATGGGATGAGAAGTTTTATTTTTTCATTTATTGGCTAACCTGTTTAGTGTTTGAAATATTTTTGTTTACAAATTAAAGCTCCACGTACAGTATGTGAGCCGATGGTCTAGTGGTAACACGATTGACTGTCAATCCAGAGGTCCGGGGTTCGAATCCCGGTCCAGGCACTGGAAATTTCTGAGATGCTCTTGAGTGTCTCCCACCTAACTAGAGGCCTGTACTGGTTCTTCCCAGGAAAGACGGCTTTGCGTGTATCGGTGCTATACAACAGGCACGTTACAGAACCAGATTGTCTATTCGCAAAGAGCTAGGCTAAGTTAGCCGAATACGTTTGTATCTAAAATGTTCTCTCTGTCTGTTCTGGGGGCTTTATCTCACTCTGTCCCTCTTGTCAGATCGCTCTGTGTCTGTACTAGTAGAGGATGAATTTCGCGCCCTGTGTGGCTGCGTCTGCTCTATGTAAAGCGCCTTTGAACGTGTTTATCATGAAAAGGGCGCAATATAAATATGGTATAATATAATAATAATAATGTGATTTACCGGGTTAATAAACGACTGGAAGTAAATGATGATTTACTAAAATTAGTGTCCCCATAATTCGAAATATACTGCAATGCCATTGGACAAAAATAATTTCAAACACTAAAAAGGTGGAAAAAGATGTCCTTTTCCTTTTTTAATATTATATCTACATTTATTGTCCCATTAAAGTGTGTTCCTTATTATTCAAGGGGCCTCCGTGGCCGAGTGGTTAAGGTCGCTAACTTCAAATCACTTGCCCCTCACCGATGTACATGTAGGTTCGAACCTCACTCGGGGACTGTATTTTTCATGTTAGGAAGCCATCCAGGTGACTTACGGAAGGTCGGTGGTTCTACCCAGGTGCCCGCTTTTGATGAAATAATGCTCGGAGGGGCACCTGGGGTCTTCCTCCACCATCAAAGCTGGAAAGTCGCCATATGACATATAATTGTGTCGGTGCGACGTTAAATCCAACAAAAACTTATTATTCAACATGTACTATGCTGCGAAGTCATTCTTTGTGATTTTAGTCATTGGAACAATTATGCTCGCTTAGTCTTTCAACTCGTCACGGATGTAGGCCTATGGGGCTTTAAAAGAGTTCAAAAACAATAAGATGGTTTATTGAAAATGCAAAGTCCATCAAATGACAAGTATTTGTAAATTTTAAAATGCAGAAAATAACAGCGGGAAGATGTGATCATTCTCGAAAAAGTAACACGATACTATTCATGTTGATTCTACTCTACTAAATATTTATATAGATCCAACGCCCTACGGATTGCAACAACATTTTCAAATTGACATTATTAAATGTATGTCATGAAAAGAAACAAAATACAAAATGTAACGAATGACGCGCAGATTGAATGCAGCGAAACTTTTACTGTACTTGTCAGATTTTAAAGCAAAAACGTTTTTGGCTTAGATTTTTGTAAATAGTGCATGATAATAAAGAGTGTGGATGTTCTCCATCGGAGTTGTCAGTGTGGATGTTCTCATTTTAATAATGTTGTTTGTTTTGAATAAAATATCGTCGGATAGCCTTGAAAACTGCAAAATAATGCAATGGTTGAGTATTATGCTAGTCACTGACATTAAATGAGCGTAAAATCTGTCCTTATTTCATGAAAATACGGTCAAAACTCACTTTCTTACACAAAAGTGTGGTACAGCTCATGCCCTCTTTGCCAGCTGTTCGCGTTTTCAGGCAAGAACCAAGCTATACATAGAACATGGAACACTACCACAGAATAGTATACTCCAGGCCGAAAGCTGCAGTAATAAAAATGATACAAGACCTTTTTTACCTGAATCGGCGTAAATTTGTGTGTGGCCAGCTCATTTGCGCTTGTTTTTGATGTGGGTACTTACTTACTTGTACTTACTTACCAGCAAGAAAACTACAGGAAAAACGGGGAATGCTTCAACATCATAAATCATAAATATTAAATCAGTCGATAACAGTTATGAAGATTAAATACCTTTTCATTAATTTTCCTGGTTGGAAAGGAAGTAGTAACATTAAAAGAATTAAGGTTTGTGCTTAGATCTCTTTCTGTGAAATATTTAACTTGATGTTCTTTGCTACTCACGACATGACATGGTATGTACGTGTGTGCGTGTGTGCGTGTGTGTGTGTGTATCTTTGTGTGTGTGTATGCTTTATGGTACAAAACAATAAATTAAGCTCTTTATATCATTTAAAGAGTACAGAGGCTAGGTAGCTATTTAGATTTAGGTTTAGGAATATTCAACAACTATGAAATCATGTATGTAAAATGTTATTTTCAATTCTCAAAACAGTTACTGATTGTTACAAGTGATATCAACTGTACCCAATAGCCACTGTAACATGACCACTCTTATATAAATGATCAAGGGCCCATTTCACAAAGCCTATTTAGAACAAAGTAAGTAGTTATAAAAACGCTATAGATGATCACACAATGTCAGATGAAACCTGAATATACGTTTAGGACCCACAACGTCACGTTGACAATAGACAGTGACATCGAAAAGGTGACCGTAGACCAGAAATTGCAAGAAGAACTAAAAGTGTAAACAAGGTTTTGTATTCCATGTTCTTTAGCCCAATGGATAATGTTATACAATAATGAATTCTCACACCTTCAGGAAAGTCAGTCATTGGTACGTTTTAAAAAGACAAAGTACTGAAAGCCGTGGAACGAAAATACAAACAAAAAAGCGTCCAAGGACTGGTTATCGGGGTCTTCAGTTGATCCATGCCAATGCTGCTGCTCAAAAAGTGCTATCGTTCAAAAAATTTTGAGAGATGAAAAAGTTGTACAAATCAATCATCCCACTTTTTCAATAGATCTATGTCCTTCTCACTTTCAACGCAGCGTTCACCTCTTAGATTTCTAGAATGCGGAAGTGCGTACAAGGGTGAATATTATGAAGGGATAAAGTAAACTTAAAGTCTGTACACAGACTGTACTACCGCATTCCAACACGTTGTCATTATGTTTAAAATGGCCGTCCCATTCTATAACGACAAGCAACCAATTAATATGCAAATTTTGCGATGTGTTGCGTTATCCCATAAGAAATAGCCGCGTCCTCGCAGTTGCGCAGGAATCAGGTTTTAAAAATGTAACAGCCGAGATGAGTGCTGATGCTTTTAAGCAAAATCGCGGAATAATTTGTTCTGAGACGATAGATTGTTGTGGTTATGTATGTTGTGGTTATATATAGATGTCATAATACCGCAAGGATCAGCAACATATCAGTTCTTTTCTTATCCTTTTATCTATTATCTATTCATTCAATATACAGACACAATATTTCGTGCATGGTTTCTTATAACCTGGCCGTCGTCTGTTAGAATATTTTTCGGCGCGCGCTGAGAAGATAAACCATTTATAAAGTCTTAAATGACATTGATTATCAGAAGGCACATATTAAATGGAACATATTTAGTAGTTTTGTTACCCTAAACTAAAATGATATATTCTAATTTAAAGTTTTTAGTAATTTATCACCGCTAGAGAAATCGAAATAAACTCCTTCCCCCGTTGCGTACCTCGCTTATGGATGAATGAGTTGTGGCTGGTTGTAACTGTAGAGTCTGAGAGTAAAGTTCTTTGCATTAATAAATTTAAAACTGATAATGATAATACATTCATCTTGATATAGATTTACTGCACCCCCTATTTCTACAATAAAATAATCGATATGAATAATCAGCCTAAGGTCAACCATCGCGGTCAAGTTGCGACTACTGTATTTACCTATTACTTTACCCAAATAAAAAAGATTTCAACATTTATTGAAGGTATCCCAATCTGCAAATGTTTGATCTTTTGCTTCAAGTTTTTTTTTTAACTGAGAACTTAATCAAGTAATTAGAGTTATGGGGGTCACTACTAGTGATTTAAAAGCTAAGGCTTTATTTTCATGTCAACTGCTTTAGCCTTTTCCAGTCCATCTAATTGTGCGCTGGTCGACATATTGTGCTAGTAGGTTACTTATGGGGGATTCTGACCCAACACGAAATTATTTCAGAATCAGCCCAGGACGTCAAATTATTTTGACCTTCTATCACTGAAAGGATACCTCATGATTATTTAAATTTGCTGCTTAGTTTAAATATTTGCAAATGAATAATGTGTTCGTACATCCTGTTTAATTCTGAATTTTTCATGCACCAAACATTATTACCTCTACGCCGTTTGTCTTTTTAAAGACATTTCTTGTTAATATTAAACAATCAGATCATTTTCAGTAGCCGTTGCGGTCATCGTCACTATTGATATGTAAAAATGGTCTCAATATAAATGTAAGTCCCTATAATGACATGAAATTGTACTTTTGCCATTTTACAATACAAATATTCAAGAAATTGTTTCTTTGTAGAGCCATTCAATGCTTTCATGTAAAGATTGTTTTCGGTTTGGTATATTGTTATTAAGTATCTCAGACGGCGTATTTCCATGAATGAATATTCGCATAACTGTTTAACCATTTATCGCCGGGTGATAACAGTAAGCGAATGTATGAAGTTGCTGAAAAGGGTACTTACTGCGAAATATTTTAAATATTTCAAGAGGGAAGAAAGATAAATTCCTTTTCCATATGTTTGTCTTACAACATGATCGATAAACTATCATAGCATATCATCGGTAGGTATTGGACTTCAGTTTCCTAACTTCAGATCTCAGACATAAACAAATTTTAAATGTCAAATGGAATCTAATCGCTCATGGTTTCCTGTCGATAGTTCCGTGCTTAATCATGGCGAGTGTCAAAAACTCCGACTTATAATCTATAAAAGAACTTGTAAACGATCTTATGCTTCAGACATTACGTCATCACTTATGGTACCAAGGAAATTGAGAAAGAAAGATAAGCTAAATTTGAGGAATATTAGTTTATGAAATAAAAAGGAAAATTAGATTTGCAGAAATCAAGAACAGATGAAATATCCGTATAACTCGTAAACCATGACTTCTACAGGCTGTAGTTTTTAAAGAATTCCTATATGAAATGCAATAATAACGAGAATATCATTTATTAAATTATGTACAGTATATTTTCCATAGTTTTATTAATTTAAAATTGCAATTTTTAACGTTGTATATGGTTTTTAACCCGATTTATACTTTACATGTAAATGTGGTAAAATATTGACAGTTATGCATGTTCAGATGATAACATTTAAAATTTGATTAAACGCTGCTTACATTTTCAGAATTTGAGAAAGTGTGATTTTTGCCTCGAAAAAGTTTCGAATGAGACTTTTCGGGAAAATCACGATTTTAATGACATGGTAGCGGACAAAGTTCTTTTAATAAAACTTCTCACAGTCCTAAAAATGTTGAAATAAAACAAAGTAAATGCCCTTAAGCTTTTTTTAGATGTCAGTCCATGATTTAAAATAGCCACATACTCAAAGCTGATTCTATGACATAATTTGAATTTTTATTCACTTGTCAACATTTTAGCATATTTTTAGAAAGGCTGTAATTTTGCCGTATTTACAGCCATATACTCATGCGTTGCCATTAATTTCAAAGATGATTGTCGTTTTTGCATGCCAGGTCAATGTTTTATTTTTCGTTACGTTTTACGGATAAATGACATTTCGTCATGTAATATGCTGAGATTGTAGACGTGAATGAAGGAAGGGTACACATGTTTTGAATTGTTTGTTGACTTAATCAATTCATATTTTGTATGTATAAATTCGGTGTATATTTTAAAAGATTCTTAGTTTATACTAATTTTATTTTAGCTCGATTGTTATGAAAGCTTTAAGCTTATCTGAACCACTCTCGAGTCCGCTTCCTGGAAAAAACTGACTCGACATTACAGTATTTCATAAGAAATTAGTCTTTTTGCCGACTCTTATTTTTCAGTTTAGCTTTGCATTTTTGTCATCTGTAACTTAATTTTAATTCTTTACGTGCCAAGAGACTTATTAATAATGCAAAATGTATTTAGTACAACACAGTTGCCACCTCGTCCGCACCCCCCTCCCTCCCACACACCTCCGCCGCCTTGCATTTCATGCTTGAAACGATGAAAAATAAAGTTGGAAAGAGTTGTATGTATATTATAACAAGACAGTTGGAATTAGGTCCTACATGATAAACAATCCTACATAGGTAGTACAGTTTTGCTCAAAAAGACCCGGACAATGACTATTTTTTATTGTTTTACTAAATGAATGCACATAAACATTGATTTTGTCTCAAACATATTGCTGTTTTATTTATTGTAGTTTTTATGACTAAGCTTAAATCAGAAAACAATGGAACAGTTTTAGGAAAAATGGATTAAGAAGTGTTTATGATATATAGATATAAAACTTGTATAAAACAGACAATTGTGGCGTTGTTTTATCAAATTATTATACATTTATTGCACATTTCATGAGTTAAACCTAATGCAGGAATGCTTGTATTTCTGGAATATTTCTCCAGTAAAGATGCTAAGACTGCTTTCGTCTGCAGTTCAGTTGTACATGTATTTCATAAATTGTGCCAGTTATTATGCATCTTAATTACTGCAAGAACACCTAACAAGAATCATCATTATGTCTTATTTCTTTTCTAATTTTGTATCTTTCTTTGTAGTAAAACAATACATAAATATAAATATTTTAGCATTCTCCCTTGTACAATTATATACGTTTGTATTTGTTTATCAATGCATCTGTTATATTTGTACCTTAACCGGCTCTTGGAGGTGGGCCGTTACTTATCATGGAAAGTCCTGGCTCAGCCCTTTTCCTTCGGATTTCAATGTCGCTGTTATTTCACATGCATTTTAAAATTTCATTTAATTATATTAAAATAATGCATATCTTATAATTATTATTTTTAACATGTATGTATCCGTTTGCAATAAAATATGTTTTAAATTACACAATAGGGCAGCCTTTCCCGCAAAGTGTACTTATTATTGTGCCTACATAATGAATTAAAGTACTATAGCGAGATTTTTTTTCAAAATTCTACTCGTACTTTAGATTCCTATGGCCATCAAAACCTTTCTCATACCTACATAGTCCCTATAAATTAAACGGTTCGTCTTTTCACATGATAAAATATGTACAAAATATAGTATTAGTATACGTTATCATTTTTGCTACCAAATCCTAGAAAACTATCTGTAAAAAACATCGTTCATCTATTATATCTGTTTTGTTACATCAACGCGGTTTTTTTGCATTTTAACGCAATAGCAATCGCTAGGGTTTATTGTTCAAGGCAAAATTGATCTCCTTTGAGTATAAATACAACAAATCTGCCATCAATCGCATCATTAAGGGAAATACGCATTAGTGTGTAATTCATCATCTATATGTATTTTAACGTAAACAAATATTTTGGCAACTGGTCTGCATTTCATACCTACTGGTGTTTTATCCATTTAGCATTTTCGATAAAAAAAAAAGTGTATAAAAACAATGGCTTAATTGATGCCTATGAATAACAATACCATGAACAATATTTTCCCAAGTTTAAGTATTTTATCAATTTCCAGTCAGATCTCACATTCAAAAAGTTTCTAATATACATTAGTAAAAGGTTCATCTCACTGTACATGACTGAAGTATGGATACATATTCATACACATTTTATTTTTTGTGAACTCAATGATAGAAAGAGTTTTCTTGGCTCTGAAGTAACATGTCAAAATTCATTAAAATCAGCAGAATATCTCTAATAGATTATTTTAGGTAAGGGAATCGTATTCCTAAAACATCTTGAATAACATTTTGAACTTCAGTTGAAGAGTTTGCTCCTCCAGTTTGATGTGATTTCCGCCTACGTCTGAGTCAAATACTTCAACTCTACTAATAAAACATGTTTAACTTTAGAAACGTAAGAAATGACTGAAGAAAATAGCATAAATTATGAATGTGCGCATGTCTAACCGGAAGCGAATTTGAGAATTTATGACAACATACACCACAAAATATCATGTATTTTATATATTCATTTTTCTTCACAATTACATTAATATGTCGCCAATTCATACTAAATAGTTAAATAATGCTGAAATAATGAATACACTTCAACAGGGACGCTTTGAATAATTGCTGCTTTAATGTGACGTCATTTCCTTACATGTCAGGAAACTTTAACGCTTTTTATCCCGAAAGTACGAGGTTTTGAGCACTCCTTCCTTCAGAAATATTTTTCAAGAATCTCCCATTTGAATAGCGATCATTTTGCAAATTTTAGATATTTGTATTAAAATGTCCAGCGGAATGTACATGTAAGAAAATAGTTGTTCATGACTGATCTACTGAGAAGATAGCAATGTTCAAGAATATGCTGAAAGTATCACTATTTTAGGCGAAAACAGTGATTTCATGAACTGTTTGTTACAATGGAAACGAATCACAAAACCTTGAAATTCAAAAGCTTTGACACCGGCATATTCAAGGAACACTATTTCTTTTTTCAAACTGCATTTTTAAGTGGAAGAATGATATTTGCTAACATTGCTTTTCATGTTTAAGTTAGATGAGGAGAACAGTACTGCTATACTTATATGACGTATTTGCTCGAATAAATGAAAATGATAACAAATAAATAAATTTTCGCTTTGGAAAACCATTTTCGAAAGGTAGCAAAATCTTTAGAAAATGTGTACTAGGAATGTTCAATTTGCTGCACGTATAAAGAAATAGGCACGATTATTGCTTTATGTAGCCAAAAAGAAATTAACATAGATAGTACCTTTTAACGAAATTGAAAACTATCGTACATTATTTTATTCTGTTGTATTTTCATAGGTTTGTGATACCAGGGCAACTGACGTTTCCAGTATTTTTTAAATCCCTTCAAATTATTACTATGTATAAACAAACTCAAAAGCAAGATAAATACTGTAGTTGAAAAACGGCGTTAAACCCAGATCTCTGGTAGCATAGAATGCAATCACGATAAATAACAATCAGCTCTACTTGACTGCATCTGTTCGTGAGAGGTTAGGATTTCAAAGGACCACATACTATAACAACACTGAGACCTAAACAAAGTGTAATGAAGTAGATAACATACTGTTAATATTTCATACTGAGTACGATGCAATGTATTTAGTTCAACAAGCAGCTAATTACGACGAGATATTTATATTCCGAAAAGAAAAAGAATTAGTGTTCTATAAGTTTGTGTTTCATCATTACATAATGAAAGATAAGCTATCATAACTTATCACCTGCATGTAAGGGGCTTTAATGTTCTAACCTCAGCTTTTCGACATAGACAGATGTAAACTGTCAGATGAAAACAAATCACACGGCTTTCGTATCGATAATCTCGTGTTTTATCTTTGCGATTGCCAAACATTCACAAAGCATATTGGTAACGATTTTGTGTACTTGTTACGTAGCCATTTACGATACCATTGAAACAGAAAAAGAAATATAAAGCATTCCACCAAAGCATTATTCAAAATATAGTGAGATATTGAAGGCGTTGTTCTTAAACAAAAAAATAAAGTTAGATTTGCAGAAATATTAAACAAACGATAAAAGCATAAATCGTATTAAAATGAATGCATTAGTATATTATAAATTATCATAATCGAGGTTATATTTGTTTTGTCAGATGTGCTTCGTTATACACTGAACGCATTTATCATACAGGTTGTGAAAAGCTTCAAATGCATATGAAAAAGGGAATACTATATGCACTGTAGCTGTAAATTATAAATCATTGAATTACCACAACCAAACATCACTTAAAGTACATATTATCTTGTCATATGGATAATGCATTCAGTGTATAACGAAGCACATCTGACAAAACAAATATAATCTCGATTATGATAATTTATAATAGACTAATGCATTCATATACATTGTGTTACATTATGAATATTACAAACAAAACGAACTATAGAAACAGTAAAATACGAGCTTGGCATCTACCATAAAACTATGAAAACAACAAGCATAGAGATATAATGGAGTTATTTGAAACTCTGTAAAGCTTTATCCGTTTATTTTTGTTCTAAATGTGTATAGGAGTGACATATGTAATGAAGACTGACAATGTATTACTTTATACTTCCTGTTCTTACTCATAATTCTTAGAAAACATCTGACATATCGAATACAATAAGTACAAAGATTCCCCTTGTTATTGGTCGACGTCGAAAATACATTTCGAAGCATTGAAGTAGAAGTTTTAAAGTTGTGTATATTTTTGGTAATGCAACTTTTCAGAATTAGAATTCAGAATTATCTGTAATTGTAGAAATAAAAGCATGTTTCAGGTGATTAACTACATACGTGAACTTAACCCTTAACCTGCTATATTTCTATAATGGACTAGTCCATCTTTCAATTTGGACAGTACCATTTATTACTCAAAGGGGTTTTCACTGAAATTTACTGACTGAATAGCGAACAGTGCAGACCATGATCAGACTGCACGGATGTGCAGGCTGATCTTAGTCTGCACTGGTCGCAAAGGCAGAATCATCTGCCGCCAGCAGGCTAAGGGTTAGATATACTTCGGTTTCATAGCATACAGTTTTTTTTGGTTTGGATTATATTTCACTGATAAAACACAGTATTTCAGCACCTTGCAAACATAGATTAAATCAACGACTTGTTTTTTCATCTTGTACATTGTTCTTAAAGACATTTTGTATTCAATTTGCATATCATATAATTTCTAGGTTGTTTTCACTTTAACGTTTTACTGGACATACGATTTTTGCATATTTTGTAAACTTGGCGGAAAAGATTGATTGTTAAATGAGCATACGGAATATTTTTTGCTTCCGTTAATTTTAAATTAGTAAGACTGAAAAGTACTGTCAAACCTGTGTTAATGAACACCTCTGAACAGAGATCAACTGGCTCTAAAGACCACATGTTTTGTTTCCCACTTTAACATTTACAGTGTATTTTAACCTGTAAATAAAGACCACCTCCCAATAAAGATCACATTTTGGCTCTCCCAAAGGGTGGTCTTTATTTACAGGTTTGACTGTATATAGATTTTTTGTATCCAGAAATATTTATGTTTCATGATACTCATTCACATCTATGTATAATACTAACTTGTTCTTTAGACTGAATAATAAAGCATTAATCATAATAAATAATTATTCGAACAGGACTAGCAAATAACCTACATACATGTAGAGCAAAATCTATCTCGGGTTATTCTGCAATAAACTACGCGCGTGCAATGACGTCATCCGATCCAGGTGCGTAGCACGGTCGTAAAAAGTAGTTACCATTTTTTCTAACACTGTTGATACAAGTATGTCGTGTTAGAATCGAAATAACAAGTTCCCAAGTGTGATATATCGTAGAATTACCCGAGTTTTTTCGTTCTTATGCGAAACAATAACACTTGGGAACTTATTCGACGCCGCCAGGAGGCGGTGTCGAGTATATGGGATACACTTTTATTTTGGACCCTGTAAAGGTGGTAATGAATAGTTTCGGAATGATCAGCTGAACACAGTGAATAGTTTGTAAAAGGACCCTCGATATTGCAAGATAGATTTTAGTGAATAAACAAAAAAAATGGCAAAAAGAAAACGTATGTAATGCAACTTATTATGTGATATAAACCAATGTTATCTGTCTTTCCTCTCCTTATTTGTACAGCAGAAAATATTTTTTTATTTACAATTTCGTCAAAATGTTGATCCGATTTATTGATAAGGGAGTTTTTCTATTTCTGACCTTAGCATGACCTACTTACCTATCTAATTTTCTATAAATAGAACACACCGCAGATATACCATACTGCAATGCGTAATTTGCGGACAAGGGAGCGTTCATGCATTTTACAATAACCTTTCAGTAAACTTCGAAGAAGATATCAAAAAATAAAAATACGGAAAGTTACTCTTTGCCTGCATAAAATTCCTAGAAAAAAACGTATTAACAAATTAAATAAAGGAATCAATAAGCAAATATATATTGAAATGAACGTAGGAAGTACCACAGTTAACTTATTTTTAACCTGCTGTCTTATTTTCTTTGTTGATAGGTACAGCTGATGTAATGTCAGAATGCGCACATTTTTGCAGATTCCTTTCACAGTTGTATATTTATATAATTGTTTTAGTTACCTTAACTTTGAAGCATGTACAACTGGTCAGAATATTTCTAAATATTTTACAAACTCATCTTGATTCTAACCTTTGACTTTCTTTGCTTATGTGTCATATCTGGAACAACTGGTACGTATTAGACCTTCCTGGTCATATACTTATTGTTTACAGATATTCACTGTCAACTAAGGTGTGCAATAAAGGGCCATCATTTGGCTGAATTTGTCAGTGACAAGTTAATATTTCTTTAAAATGTGGTTTGATCGAAATATCAAAAGCCATGGGACCATAACTTATCAAAGCATCAGTGACTTTCAAATAGATTTCCTTGTTGAATATATATTTTCATTAATTTTATCTGGCTAGTCAGTTGCTCTGGTTGTATTATGTCTTGTTACTTGTTTCTTTTTTCATTTGTTTTTACTTTTATAGATAGTTTGTTTGTGGTGCTGGCCTTAGTTGGTGAAATAATTACTTTAATTTTATATGTAAAGGGACCACCTACTCGCAATGTCAATGCCATTGCAGGTAGAGGATTTGTATTGCATGGTAATACTTTTCTATCATGATTATTTTTCATGCTTTTAACAGTTTATAACATGTATTGTATTATGTGCTAATGTTGATAATTTGTAACCAGTCAGACTAACCAAACTAATAATTAGGTGATTTCTTATATTGCAATAAATGTACTTCAGACATAACATTTGGCGGCGTCTTTGATGCTTGCATCAATGAATTTCCTTGTTATTTCTTAAGTAATACGACAACGATGTTTATAAAAATAACTTCTCATGCGCGATATGAAATTTACAACTCGGAATGCGGAACTATTTACGTTTGACTCTACGCGGTAATTAATCGGAATTCACAAGTGAGGTCGGATTTCAGGAAAAAAAAATATCTGGGTCGGCACCGGCTATTTTTTGCTATAAACAGTGCCCTTATTCAAAAATGTTTGTTTTTCTGGAATATTTCTAAGAATAGCCGTGCAGTGTTTGTATATAATTTGTAGGTGATATAGGCAATATCACTGGTTACTGCAGCTTTACCGTCCTAATAGCTTGTAACCGTATTACAAAAGAGACAAAATGTTTCCTACAAAATAGATATTTACTGAGTGAGAAAATCAAACTGTATTCCATTCAGCATTTTTTCATAAATACGGTCAGAGATTAAGTCAAGTCTGGATATGACGTAAGATGAATCTGTGAAAAATTATTGGAGGAAACCTTAGCTTAATAATTCACCCAGATCAGTCTTTGAACAACCGACAATAACAAGTAGAACGTTTTATAAATAGGAGGTAATCGTACTTAATGATTTATCCAAGGTAACAGGCCTTTTTGACGACTATGGTCAAAGGGATAAAATAGAATATATGTTGATGATGTCAGCTTATGCGCATCTGTATATTTTGAATTTGTAAAACGGTCGTTGTAAGGTTTGCTGAACACTAGGCACGACTCATTATATATATATAAGTTATAACCGACTAAAATATATGAAACACTAAATTTACCAAATAGAAAGTCCACAGTAATATCCTTGTTTCATATATAAGTTAACATGTAAATATTTCAAAGTTTGCTGGTTCTGCAGTAGACTGACAATTCAGAATTTACAGACACTCTCAGGTAAAATGCATCATTAATCTTATCGACAGATCTAAAACTGTGTTTGATAAGACAGACTCCCTGCTGTAGCAAACAGTAGCCAAACGTTTTACAAAACTCAGTTGTATATATCTGTGAAAGATAGCTAATTGCCTTCCAGTTTTCAAAATGCTTGCATTACAAACGTATTAGACAGCTTTTTTTTCCACATATCTTACACAGTGTGGATTAATATTACTCGGAAATTAAAGACCATTTCTTTTAACTATTATTTAATATTACTTAATAATAAAATCTCTGAAAAGCTCCTTTTAAACCAAACAACATAATAACAGACTCGGTTTGATTGAGTCTATTCATGGAAGGTAATAACATTTGCAACAACCCTTTAAAGTTTCTTAACATATAAATTGTGATTACAGTGATTTTATGAGGTTCACTATATCTATGACGTCAGTACAAATATTCAAAAACTATTCTTGTTAGCATTCAACAAACACAATGAGCTAAATGGGAAATGGTCGCCACTATATTTCTTTGATATTATGGTATATAGCATGTTTAAAACAATTAAAATGAATACGAATGGAAGAAAATTCACTATCTAAATTGCAAATCAACTTTCAGGCAACGCAAAAAGGCCGAAGCCCATGTTATAAGCTGGCAACGAAGAAACTGGCAAAATGCAGATTTCACCATTCACAGCTGATGAGAAAGTAAGGCGAATTGTTTATCACTATTGCATAAGTTTATAGGAACTACATGTGCAAGTAAAGACTGGACGCGAAGGTATCGTGCAATTATTGCTTTTACATGTTGTAGTTATAATAAAATCAGCAAAGTAATATTTTGCATTGGACATTTAGACAGGGATGAATCGCGACAAAAATGTCGACGCAAAATTATGATAGAATATCCAGGCAAAGAATAGATTATTAATATGCTATTAAAGGAGATAAAAGCGCTACCAGATATAGCAGGTGGTCTTATATTTAATAATGTTTTTCCGGTCTTGCCATTACAGTAACCTAAACTATGCTTATCTGCGAAGATATTGGTCAATGACCGACCATTTCTGGTCAATGTCCCCTCTAACAATTAAACGTTCGAAAAGGTTCAATTCGGACTTGGTTGACATTGAAGGATCACGCCAGAACGCAATAGATTAAATACCATCTAAGCTGAAGGCTGTTCTGATAAACGGACTAATGGTAGCATATAACTACGGAGCAACAGACGAAATAAGCAGCTGGTTTGCAGGCGCTTCCGATTATAAAGATATGTACGGCCCTACTCGAAGATATTAAATACATCTCAAGTCATGAACGGCGTTACACCAACTTGCCGGGACTTGGAAATCCTGCTAAATTAAGTCACAGTCAGTGCAGGGATATAAAGGCTACCATTAACACTTTCTATAGGTTATTCAAAACTTCATTTTGCCTAGAAAAATAATTTATCCGATCTCCCAAATTCTCATTTGCATTCTATCATAAAATTTCGAACGAGAAACCACAGGTTACCTGATGAGTTTCATTATCTTTTCGAGCGTAACCTGTTTTCAAATGAACGGAAAAAAATCATACTTCTTCAGGAATCCTAATGTATTTAAGCTGGAACAACTTATAAATACTGGAAATAAAACTGTGCGAATTTGTGCAAGTTTGTTAAAATAATACTGTCACAGTAAAGATAAATGATATTTTATATTTTCATCTCCAAAATCATAAATTTTGTGACTTTCCGATGCCAAAATGGGGGCTTCATTTATGTATTATTTGGCATATTTAGATATGAAAGGTGCTTATCTCATTTGGTAGAAAAACGCTTGCAATACCCTGTCTCTGAAATTATTTTGACTCGATGCCATGGAAATTAGGTTCGGTTTTTCGAGATGACAATACATTGAAAATGACATAATTTATGCCACTTTTCGTCCGAAATCTGGAGTATCCGGTTTAAGGGAAATAGCTGTCTTATAAAAATAGGAGAAAATTCGACAGAATTATCCGATTTTCGGCGAATTCCGGTTTCAGGAAGATCCGGTTTGGGGATTTTCACGGTATTCCATGAAAACAATCATTGTCTTTAACCAGAATGCAATGTTTAACTTTCTCTTATTGGCTGTGACGTGGTGTTCTAGTGTTTTTAAAGCGAAAAAAAGGCCAACAAATAGCCACATCTTATGGGATAATTTATATGTACAGATATATCTCAGTCTCTCTGTGTATGTCAGTAAACCAGTGTTGTGTAAACTAAACAAAAGGATACGTCTTCTATTAAACGTAAGTTGAGCTTTTGTAGTATTGAAGTCGAAATAATTTAATGTGAAAATAACTCTGTGTTCACTTTAAACAGGTGCGTACAATAGTGTGACCAAATAATAAAATTGTTAGTTATCAAAGTGTGTTTTGATAAATTCAAACGCTCCTTTTTAATTTCATTTTAAAATGCTTATTATAATTAGACAAAGATTTTAGCATATCTCTTCTAATACTGACTTGAGATATCAATAATGATACTTTGAAATAGGTCATATATTATCATGATGTATCTAGTAGCACACTCCCGTGTTCTATAAATAGAACATACAACAGTTATACCATAATGCAATGCGCGAATTGCGGACAAGGGAGCGTTTTCTATATATGACGAATCATCAACTATCTCAGTAAACTTCGAAGTGAATTAGAAAAAGTAACATGCCACCTGTATAAAATTGTTGCACCTGTTAACAGAATAACTAAAAGAGATGAAACAATAACTAATTAAAGAAATAGTTTAGAAATGAAAGGAATATACAAAATATACAGACATATCATTTTAACAGGACGATTCAAAACGGGTCGACTAAGCAAATAAAGAGCATTGTGTAAAAGTGTGCTGCATGCACTTTACCCCATATTCTGCAATAATACTATTAAAATCTTGCATCAGAAGAACGGTCTACAGTCTTAATAACAAATTACAATATTTTATTTTCGAATGCGACACACCGAAGAGCACTTTTGTCAAAAATTTTAATGCTAAATCATTTTGATTCATGACGTTCAAAGAACGTATCAGCACATTTAAAATCATAACTTCAATAAGTACATGTATTTCATTTTGAACAATTTATTCACACAACACAAGACGCAAACCTGATGATGATCCCCGATGTCAGCTGTGGTCGGTGTCCGTTAAATATTTCCTTATTAAAATACATATATTTGCATGGTTTGGTAGAAATAATGGTGTTGCATTAGATTAGCAACATGTTTCATCAGATAACATCTAAATATAACTACTAAAAGTCAGGTTTCTACATGTCATAATAAAACACAACATATGTATATCACAGAGGTGTTAATTGTTTCAATGAATAAATGAATATCTGGCCGAAAATAACAATGTAGGCCTATATGACAGTTTACTTTAAAATATACATGTTGTTCATCATATTTCGAAATCTCAATAAATCTAAATTATGCGATCATAAGATTTCCTTTTACATTTACAGGTGGATCTATTAAATTTATAAGAACTTACAGAAGAATTCTTTTCAAAACTATAATGCTAATATATGACGGTAACTAAGAAGAATAATGTAGAATTTTTTCTGTTCTGTGAATACATTTTTGTTTTAATTAACGCTTTCTATTGGGTTTTAATACATTTTCCCGAGTTATTCTTTTTTTCTTCTAAATATTCTTTTTTAAAACTGGATGTGTCACAAAATGAACAGAATATTATTATAACATCATCCATTCATCCATATATATATTGATGAAAAAGCGATATGTTATTTCTAACATGGATATAAATCGGGAGTTTTTCGGCTAGTTACATTTGTTTGCGAAGTGCAGGCTAGAAACCTGAACAAAAATAACGAAATTAATGCAAAATCTATGGTTTACTTATGCTATTGTATCATGAATGCACTGACTGTTTGTCCGCAAATTGAGTCCTGTGCTATTTTTAGATAGCAGACCTTATCAGTGACGTCACAGATCCTTACATACGGGAGTGTGCTATAAAGAGAGATTTTGTTGTGCACTTTTCTGATAAAAAGACACAGTTTAATGACAGAAAAAATCATCGGCGTAGACTTTTAAACAAAGCAGCACGAAACCAATACATAGATTAAATATAAATTTTATTGTCTACACATAAAGTTACAAATTAACTAGCTCACTTTATTACTGCGAATAGTAGTTTTGGCTATGTGAGCTTTTTCTTCAGCGGTCTCCATAGTAATTTTGTTAGGAATATTGTATGCAAATTAGATGAAAATTTAAAAATAAGTAAATGTCGAATTAAACTGAATGTAAACCATTCCAGTGACGAAAGACACCAGTTAAAGAAAACTTAACTATAGTCTTTATTACATTATTTGTCAAGTTTTCGTCCTTGATCTTGATAACGTGGCACATATTTTCAACTTTATTTTCGAAAAAGTCCTGTATGCACCGTCATTTTAATCCACCGTGTCTCTATTGAAAACGACAGAAACGGAGGTCATCTTACAATTTTTCGGCGACGCCGTCTAAACTCGTTTTCGTTACCTATGCCACGTGACTTCAGTTTGCAAATCAAACTACTTGATAACGCATTATAGATAATTTATCAAAATGGAAGATTTATGCAACACTCTGCCTGATTGGACGAGAGTGTCAATTTCTTTCACTCTGTTGATTGTGCTACGCTGAGTGAAATGTAGACAAAGCGTTTATCCTAAACGACGATGTTCACAGTTTTAAAGCTCACTTTGGCTCAGTATATTTAGCAAGAATATTGATATATCTCAAAATGATAAGTAAGTTTAATAAATATGATAAAAACCTGTTCAAATACCAACATATATCAAATTAAAGAAGGAGCTGAATACGGTCTGCGTGTCACATCAATAAGGGTGTGATAAGAGTCTTTTATGTAGAGAAGTGCTTTTTAAAAGATTTTCCTTGTTACAATTGTCGCCTGTATATGAAAAGGTTTCTTGGTTTTGTGACTTATTCAGATTGCATATTAAAATGAGTACTTGTTTGCTTTGATATATTTGTTATAAATTATTTAACTGATTTATTATATATGAATATTTTTCTTTAGTATGGTATGCAAATATTGAACTCAGTTGAAATCTGTTTTATTATATATATGCTATATAATGACTGAATATCATTACACTGAAAAGAAGGTACGCTGCATACAGTTTATCTATGTGATATGACTACGGTCAAACTTTGCTTATGAAACAGAAATATTGAAATAAGTACAATTGTATGTTTTGCTTGACCTTCACTTTTTTATAGGTGTGACGTCATTGTCCAAAGATTCATGAATAGCGAATATGCATTTGTTAAAGCGGGATCAGTTGGCCTATTTTAGAAATAAATAAAAATAATAAATAAAAAAATCCTTTAATTGATTTTTTCTCATGTATTCTAATCAAACTTGATTTGTAGCATCTTTATTAGGCCCGCAGTCACCTTTGTTCAGCTGGGACATTTAACCCCTTTTAGGGGCTGCTATATAGGAATTTGGACCCTATTAGGAACCACTATAGCTAAAAGTAGATATGCCTTTCTTCGCATTAACCACTAAAATGTAATGGATTTTTATCAAACTCGATGTGTAGCAATATCGTAAGGTCTCCTACTATTTTGCTACAAATGAGGATAGGGACCAGTTTAGCTAAAAATATAAACACGTTTAATGACCTCTTCTTATGAACCGCTTCATGAATCTTCATCAGACTACTGCTGTAATTATTCGTCTAAGGATAAATGAAACAAAATTGCAACCCTACGAAACCTTTGCGAAAAATTAAAAGAGAACCATTTAAATTGTTAAAGTGCGGTGTTTAGTTTTGCAATTTGAAAAATGTTAGATGAAATATGAATCTTAGATGAAAAATTCATAAGCCACTTCTTTCCTTATTACAATTCGCCGACCATCATTTTTAAAGATATTTCTTGTTCGTACTATGTATAAAAATATCACACACAATAGAATAAATAAAAATATTTATATTTTTTAAAATCACAATGATCAGTCTTATAGAAATAAAAAAGAACATGTGTTATCACAAAATAATACACTACAATAAATGCGAGATTTTGTGAAAGGAGTTTAAGATTGGTGAAGTTGCGTCGATGTAACTCATTGCAAAGTTGGAGCGGTCTTCTGCGCATGCCCGAAAGTGATTATCAATTGTAGCGCACGGCAAAAATATGCATATTTTTGCATGTCCGCAAGCATTTAGTGTATAATATGCTGAAAATACTGACTAAAGGTTAGGATGAGTATCACCATGGTTACAAAATATATACATTAAGATATTTTTCGTTCAAATTTAGTTAATCCGGTATATACCGGAGTCTGTAATTTATACCAGCGCTCCAAGTCTGCATTGAGTCACAGTCATTGCCAAACAAGATTTTATCGTTAACGGAGTTTACTTCGCTGAAAACACGGCTAGATAATCTTTTTATGAATAAAATGCTATTTTTGTGCGTTTATACAAACAATGTAGTTTATACAGACAATAGTATTCAGTTCTTATCATTACCTTTGTACGGTAACTTGCTACAAAAAGATGTGGTTTGCTTTCCACGAGTATCAGAAAATCAAATTAGATGCCAGGATATCGATCTTTTCAACATCTGAATAGAACAGCCAAAAAACCCGCCCTTGTTCGGTTGCAATTTCCCGTCAGATGAAAAAAAACTGGGGGTTTTTTGTCTGTTTTTGGTTTAACGCTGTTTATCGACAGTATATCAATAACGTTACGTCGGGCAGCTAACCTAAACAGTGTTCAGTACAAACCTGTTCTCCGCGAGTAACTGCTAACTTCCCCACATGAATCAGAGGAGAAGGGCGAATGAGACACAATGTCTGTTGTCAATCGTCACGGACAACATACGCCTCGCCCAGGAATCGAACTCACGACCCCGCGATCCGTAGATCTGCGCTCTCCCTACTGAGCAAACGAGCGGGCCCCTGGTTTTTATTTAAAATATCGTTAAACACAGTGAAAAAAAAACATACTGTCGTGTCGATTCAATTTTGATCTTCACCTTCAGAAACATAGTTTTAGCTATAACTTAAATATTGAAAGAAGTGTTAATCATATTTCATTGCTTCTTTCACATACTAGTAACAATGTAAATTTACAAAACACTAACTTGAAAAAGTAAGTATATTATACGGTAAGTTCTGTTCAAATATTGAAAAAAGTTATGGTTTAGAGTCAGGGTTTTTTCGTTCGTCTGTGAATGCCGTCAGCATGCGTGTGGTGTCTCGGGGAAAGGGCTCCGTTTGATATTATTTAAGCGGTGTTGTTCATACGAAATTAAACGCTAAAGCTTAGGAAGTGAACGTTAAATTTCAAAAGTATATGGAATTAAAAACACAAATAAAATTTGATTAGCTTTAAACAAGTTGAAGAACTAGCTCATAAACATCTTGATAATAAAAACAAATGTTTGTTTTTCAGCTCGAGACGAGTGGAAATGTCTGCCATCTCACTTACGGTGTTAGTACTTGTGTCGATCCTGGTAGTGGAGAAGGCAGCCTCTTGTTATCCCCCTTACGGACGGACAAATGGATGCAGCATCCCTTTAGGTTTAAATTACTTCTACAAACGGACTTTCAGACCAGACTGCAACAAACACGATGTATGCTATGCCTGTGTACGTATGAAGTAAAATATACTTACCTTTTCAAGTTAGTGTTTTGTAAATTTACATTTTTACTAGTATGTGAAAGAAGCAATGAAATATGATTAACACTGAAAGTGAAGAAGTATTTATTATACCAATATTTATAACCTTACGTATTTTAACAAATTACCAGTGATCTTTACATTTTACTTAAGCTTTTAATAACACATACTATTTTAAACAGGCCACATGTGCGTTACTAAAACGAAGTGCCTAATTATTTTGAACATTTCAAAAGCGAAACACGGATAAATGAGTCAGACATCCGTAACACTATTGTACGCTATTTTTTTCAGAATTTTAAGATTTGTTCAGTGGTGCGAGTGTTTCAAGGGTTTGATACATAAAATCTGATATATTTTATTAAATACATCATATGATCTGATAAAGCAGGTCCCTTTCATCCCACTGGACGAATTGTGTTGGATTTTGGCACTAGAAAATGCTTTATTTTAACCAAAGGCATTCTGCTGCAATTTTAGATAATGCTAAATCGCGACAATATCAAATTAAAAATGATTATGGAGACTTGGATGCTATACGTCATTTTGCGTTTAATCTAGCAAAATGACCAAATTAATTTCTGTTTCTTTTAAGGGTGCAAGATTTAGACGAAACAGAAGCTACTGCGACAGTGTATTTTACAACGACATGTTAACACGCTGCAACATAGACCCAAACGTGAGGTTCACTCGTTTTTGTCGTGATATTGCTTTAAAGTATTATCTTGGCGTTCGAGTAGGCGGCAGTTTACACTACGCAAACCCGTCTAATTACTGGTGCGGAGAGAGTTGGGTCCAAAGCTGCATATGAGAACATTTTGTATTTAACTTAAGGATAACATGGTGTAATAGGCCTCATTTTCACCAAATGCGTACATACAACTTGATAATGTAAGCTTTAGAAATGTCAAACGATAGAAATAAGGTGCATATTGACAAGTTATATAGTGACAGAAGTTCTCTAAAATTTCCTTTAGATTACCTCCCCTGATAATTTTGGTTTTTCGCGAATTATCTCCCCTGAAAACTAGAAGAAAAATGATTTTCTCCTTTTTCCTACGGGGAATTTTATATTTCTTTTTGATATTTGTATCAGAATCCTATAATGCAGCTTTCTACCGCAAAATTTTCTCGAAATCCAAGTTCAGATTCTCATATTCAAAGAAATTATATATTTCCCATAGGCATCAATGTTAACTTCAATACCGATTATCTCCCCAAAAAAATGATAAAATTTGAAAAATCTCTCGGTGAAAAGTTTTTAATTTTGAATGTCTTTAAAGTGACCAAATTTCATTTAAATATTACCATCCAGTTACAAGATATGAAATATGGCTATTACACCATGTTATCCTTAATTCCGAAGATAATAAATGTCCTTAATTTTCACTACAAATTCTCAGACACTGATGAGAAACCAATTCGCCATGTAATTATGCCTGCAGTTCCTTATTTTACCTGCGTTAATTGTTTCTAAAAATAAAATGTGCATTAGAAATTTACTGTTATCGTTTATAATTATACTCTGATAAAAGTGTTATTGATAGTAACCAAACACGCATATGTCTAAAAAGTTGAAATGAGCTTTATTAGATTTAGGGTTAACCGCAGCGAAATGGTTGTATCACATGCTTTTCTCAAATTACTTAGTTGAAGGAAGAGCAAAGGTCTAAATTTTTACACTTTAAAATGGTGCATTTTTGGTGTATATTAGGACCTTAATTTTTTTCCTAAAGAAGTGTATGTAGTGGGGAGGGGGGCTACTACTGTACATCAGTGTCAAGGGAGTAGCTGGGCAGAAATGGAAGTGTAAGTCATTGCTATAGGGGGGTACTGTACGAGGCCAAAAAAAAACCATTTTAAAATGGTGCTTTTTGGTGCATTTCGTAACCATTCCTGGACTTAAGTCATCAATGCTGCAGACTAGAACACTGGAATCGAACGGCACGGCCAGTGTATAATAGTGTTAATTATCAATATTATTGTGTGAGCTTAGCGAGGGAGAGAAAAATGCATTCTATCAGAAAAAACACCACATTATATATTTTTGGGAAATCTTATTCATTTTCTGTTACTTTGAGGATACATTATTTATTTTCAGTTGCATTGGGGACAGACTATTTATTTCCATATTCACCTCCACTCAGTAGTAAATGATCATCCCCTTAAGTTAAGTTCTTATTTGTAGCATTTTTGCTCCACATGATTAGTACTTGATGATTTAGAATTTATATTAAATTATCTTTTTCAAACGGTGACAAAATTGAAAAGTATGGCCACAAAACGGTCACGTTGCCTCTTTTCAAAATTAACTACGCCAATGTTATATTTAGTATACATATTATATCTCTACAAAACTGCATGTACATTTAGTGAGTACTTTAATATTCAATTTGTTTTAATGATCCCGTAACGCTTTGAACTTACCTACAGCATATTAGTTTTTGTTAAATCTACCTGACAATAATTCATAATACCTAAAGACTGCGATCTTAAGTCAGAATGACTAAGAGACCTGCAGTAAGATTGACTGACCTTTATTCAGAATAACTGTGACTAATGATTTCAGAATACCTTTGTCCTAAAGTTAAAATGACTTCGATCATGGGCCAGAATGACTGTGGCCTTTATCAAGAATGTATTTGAATCAAGTTCAAAATACCTATGTCCTTAAGTCAAAATGACTGCGATCACAATCCAGAATGATTGTGACCTTTATTCAGAATGTCTTTTAGTCAAGTAACTAAGATGAATGACAATGACGTGAATTCGGCATTAATCCAGAATGACTATGACAACAATTCAGAAAGACCTAGACTGACAAGGCATTTAAAGAGTAGTTCTCTCATTGCTAGCAGTAATGCAGCAGCCAGTGTACCAAAATTGACACAAATGTTTAACTGTAATCCGGCAGATGATGTGACAAAGGCAGGGGCGTACCTGGGCATACGCCTATACACCTAGGCGTATTATTCCAATTCGGCGAACATGAAAATGCTTGAATTGCTAAATATGCAACTAAATGTAAAGCCTAAGGTGGTAGGGGCACCTGGGCATACGCCGATACGTCTGTTCGTACAATTAAGCTCGACACCACGGTAAAGAAAAAGTGTGAAAAAAAATGCAATAAAATGTAAAGCCTAACGGGATTTAGGCCGCTATTTCAAGTTCTTCGTTTAACAATATCACCTGCTTGGTATTTAGCAAATTCGTTTTTGAAATAGATTTATTTGTGTTTCTGCTATTATCTTGGAAAAGGTAAGGTATACTCTTTGCAAGCAGAATGCACGGCAAATACAGCCAGGGCCACACATTGCCAAATAGGCCCACCTTAGATAGAAACACAGACACATGCACGCACGCACACAAAAGTACAGTGATGACAAAAAGAACACTGTTTGCACCGCCCAGGAACGGATGGTAACATATTCGATATTTTTCTTCTATCTAACTTATATAAAGAAACAATTTTATCAATGAAAGCTGATCTTAGTATTTCTCCCAGGTGCTTTTCCTTGCATTATTACACCCGGATAAAACAAACGACTTTCCGTAAGCCAGTTGGACTGTTTCTTCTACGAAGCTCGAACTCACATCTGTGATTTGCAAGTGATTCAAAGCTAGCGTCTTAACCACTCGGCCATAGATGCCCCGAGTAAAACACTGGTATTGAAGCATGCAAAGGAAGAACAAAAAAGCGCTTAATATACGTCAATGTCGATGTGCAATTCAATCTAGATCAGGATACCGAAATACTCAAGCAAATTAAGCAGTTTGAATTTTTCATTCAATTGCAAAAATGAAATGTGCTTTACATTTTCTAGGAAAAGTTTACTTTTGTTTGAGAATTTTTATTTATTTGATAAAACCGGATACATTTGCAATTTATGGGATGACCCATTTTTACAAAAACCGTCAAAATGCGGATGCAGAAGTCATGCATAAAAATTAAACATTGCGATGATTTAAAAACCGATAACATCAAAATTTAGAATACCCTTACACAATCAAATCGAGACTCTCGCAATCGAGATTTTCGGCGCAATCCGGTTTAAGGAAGATTCGATTTGGAGGTTTTCGCTGTAGTACATATAAAAAATAATAGTTTTCAACTAAGATGAAATGTTCGTGTTTTTTAGATATTAAAAGCGAAAAAAATGCCAACAAATAGCCATAATAATCCGAGATAATTTTTGTATAAATATCTCTGTCTATCTGCTCAGTAAACCAGTTTCGAGTACACTAAACAAAAGGATACTTCTTCAGTTATACGTAAGTTGTGTTTTTGCAGTATCTAAGTCGAAATAATTTAATGTGAAAATAACTCCATGTTCACTTTTAAAGCAGTATGCCTGAAGATCGTTCGACAACAAAAAAAATGTTTTAGATATCTTGAAATAAATGCTATATTTCTTAAGAAGAAGGCTTTAAAACTTAATTACTGACAAACTTTATGTTACGGAAACACTTGAGAATTTGCTGTTCTACTACTTTTTACGATGAAAATTGAAACGCGTTTGTCACGCTTTTACTTCAGGTAAACTGTCTCGACTATTAATATCTATATTTTAAAGATATTATTCTCTACTCCAGCTGTAGCGCTATTGGTTACGACGACGGAAAAATGTCTTTATTGCCGCGGCGGTTTGGGGTTCGATTTCCGGCGCGGTCATATTTTTTTTCTTGCTTTGGAACTTTTAGAATATTTTAGAAGAAAAAGTCATATTCTAATGTTCATAATAAGACCAAACTTTAATTTGAAAGAAAGATTATTTTTTGGCCAAATCTGGAGGCATGCTGCTTTAAACAAGTGCTTACAATAGTGTGAAGTAATAATACAATTGTAAGTTATCAAAGTGTGTTTTGATAATTTAAACGCTCCTTTTTTATTTCATTGTTAAATGCTTATTATAATTTTTTAAAAAAAAACTTTTAATACAAACTACTTGTAGTTCATCAAAGGAGTGGATATAACTACTGCCTACTTTTATATATATATATGAAAGCTCGAATGAACGCCATGAAGCAAACAAAAAATCATGTTTAAAGTAAAAATATGGCAAAGATTTTGTCAGCCTTTGACCGTATTCATATTTATAACACTCAGATAAAAACTTCCACCGCTTTAATCAGTATGTGTATTTTTTTTAAATAAGTATAAGATATGAAAGATCAGTGCGTTTCCAAACTTTGACGAAAAAAAATTTAAAAGGGTTCCTCGAAACATAACTGCTCAAAGTCTGCTTAACAAAAAATATGCACGGACATGAAATGAATAAGTAATTTCACCTTTGCATTTGATAACCATTGTGTTGTGTTTACACCGTTACTTACGTCACGAACCTTCCAATGATGTCACGGTGGTCTGCTTACACGTCCATTCTTTACAGTTTCTAATCGGTAAGAAATTGACAATTTTCCCACTCCATGGAGCACTGTAGCTAGCCGGGTTCAAACTAATATCTTCAGATTCAGAGGAAAACTGCATTTAACTATGTATGAAACAGTTAAAATGGGCTTAAACCAAATAACACAAAAAATTGATAATGCAACCAGCCGTAAAATAAAGGATGCAAATAAATCCTACAAACAGACATTTTAAACTTGGTTGAAAAAAAGAACAACAGGAAAATAACGTAACATTTTTATTGTTCCTAAACTACCCAATATTCATAGCACCGTAGCGTGAACCCGGTAGTCAAGAAATTTCGTAGTAGTATTTTATTCAAAAACATTCCAGGAACATTTTCAGAAAATTAAAAATAGATCTACGGAGGAGAGAACAAGCAGTTAAATGTTTAATCAGCAATATCATTTTTTCATTAGGTTTGTAACATGCATTCAGGTATACAAGTGTTACAATAAAAATAGGAAAGAAATCGGAAAAAATGGCTTACAAAATTAGAATACGCTCAAAATAAAATTTATGTTTTTGTAAACTTTTTTGTGATTAATTTATTTCCCCCTAAAATACAAACAGCTCTTTCTGAAATTTTGATGTACAAACACTGCGTATGAAAAGGCGGGTAGGTGAAAACCTAAGACAACACAGCGAAAACGAAGTCGGAGACCCCCGTATTTTTTCGCTCATTATAAAGTAGAATAAATTTATATAATAATTTTAGTGTTTTTTTTTAATCTATTGGACAGTTTTTACGCATTCCTAGTCATTCCGGTCGAAAACAATAATTTCATAAAAAGAGTTTGGCATGATTTTTACATAATATAAGCATTCCTTTTGCGAAATTTCTGAGTACATATTTGAAAATATCATCGTATAAGTTTCAACGGGACTGTTATATTCAATGAATACTAACTTTTTGCATTGAATAAACGCCCCGAAACTTTATTAAACCCTAATCTAGGCTAAAACGTTATTATGATATTATGTTGACGTCACGTCGACGTGATATTAAGTGGTATCAGAAAATAAAATTAGATATCAGGACATCGATCTTTTCAACATTATTATTTACAAGATATTTATAGCGCTCTTTCAATCTGTAAAATAAACGTTAAAAAAGAACAGCCAAAATCCACCCACGTTCAGTTGTAATCTGCAGTCCGATAAAAATACATTTCTTGGTTTTTATTTGAAATATCGTTAAATCTATTCATTCGTAAACAACATTCGTAGTCCATCTCTGATTCATGAGGGGAAGTTGGCAGTTACTTGCGGAGAACAGGTTTGTACTGGTACAGAATCCAGGAACATCGGTTAGGTTAACTGCCCGACGTTACATGACTGAAATACTGTTGAAAAACGGCGTTTAAACCCAACACAAACAAACAAACAAAATTGACCGACTGAGGTACATGTGGGTCGGGCGTCCGTGACAGATCACGCTACCACTTAGTGCTTATATAACTAATAATTTATTTTTGGATTCCCAGGTGCCAAGGGAGATTAACACTATCCAAGTAGTTCCTGATTCTTTTGAATTTCATTTTATATATACCCCTTAACTTTTACGCGAAGTAAAGTATGACCTTCTTACATGTATAATGATATACATATATGAATCGCCACGATATACTTCTGCATTTAAAGCTTGTCAATAATCGATACGCAGAAAATGTATTAAATATGAAAAATCAAATACACATTTATAGAGATAATAGCAATGTGAACAAAATAAACAAAATATAGTATGATTTAAATAAGTTTTTAAAAGTTTAACGTGTTTATATTAGATTTTCAGCTTACTTCGACACGTACTGCGGACCACGGACTGCGGGGTTTTCTCAAACTGTATATGAGGTAGCTATGCATAACTGAACAGTGACATATTTATCATCCGGTGGCCGTAATACTGTGTCCATTTAAAATATCTGAGAAAAGACAGTTATAAGTATTTTTATTATTCGTCTTATTGAATATGAATTACCGATATATTTTGTGTTACAAGCATTCTTTACAGCGTGGGGGCATAAATTGTTTACCCTTTTACCTTTTATATAACTTTTTGTTTAATGTATTCATCCAAATCTTTCGACTACCGTATTTATAAACAAGAAGCTAGAGGATCTATATCAAGCTTGTTCTTTTTTATTAGAAGTGCTGCAACTTATTTATATGTTTGCTGTCACTGTCGTGAAGTTCTAGCCAGTATTCGCTAGCAGTGGAAACGGCTGTTGATTCAACGCAAAACATACCCTATAATCCAGGATTTGAACCAATGACCTCCTGGTGAGGAGACAGACACTCTTCCCCTGCGCCGCAAGAGGTTCGCCTATTTTAGCTCAGGTGGTCCCTATGCGTACGGGATCACAGCAACATATGTTACAAGTTACTTATTATGATAATTGAATTTTTGGTATTAAAGAATGTATACCCTGAAATCCCGAAAATACGCTGGTTTCGATAATAAGCCGGTCTCGAAAATAAGCCACCATTTCACTACAGGCAAAAAGGGCTCATAAATAAGCCGTACTCAAAAATAAGCCGTTCACTTTTTTGTATCAAAGTTCCTTTCCACGGGATTTGAACCACCAAGCTTTTGTTTTCAGTCCTTGTCTAATTTCAAGAAATTCGTGATGAAACTGAGATTCCATGTCAGGAAATAAAGCTCTCCGTCCCGAAACGGTACTTTTAGAACCTTTTGGCGAAATTTTAATGTCCGCCTGAGCTTTCAGCCAACGTTTAACATTGGTTTCTTCTATGTTAAAATGTCGGGCTGTGTCTATTACTTTATCTTTAATATTTCCAGCTGACAACGTTTTGTAATGAGACACAACTTTCAGTTTAAATTCCCTCGTATAGCTTCTACCATTTTGTTTTGGCGTTTCCATTATTTACAACTTGTAAAACACCATTGTACATGTAATTATACCACTATATAAGAAAGCCTATAAAACTGTTAAATTGATATCACAAAGCGGTGTTTGTCACGTATTATGCAAGTTATTCATACCCGTTCACGGTTTGGCGATCGAAACATAGGTGTGTTTTGTTTGTTAGGCCAGACAAAACTTTTTCTATGGGTAATTATGTCAGAAGTATAAGTATTTACCGACATCGATGTTTTGACTAAAAATCAAATACCGGTATAAAAAAAATGGCACTCGAAAATACGCAGGTTTTTAAATCGTTACCGGATATATGTACTCGAAAGTTCGCCGGACTCAAAAATAAGCCGGTCTCGAAAATAAGCCACCAATTCCTTACGAAAATATAAAATAAGCCGCGGCTTATTTTCGGGATTTCAGGGTATAGTGTTTATGGAAACATGGTGTTTCATATTATTGCACCCGCGATGCTGAACTGCTACTGTACGACGCACAATTTTGAATATGTACGATACGATGCATGAAATTTTAACGCATAGCAGTAAAAAAAAATGTCGCACGTGCTATAATATATTATTAACAATTTCAAACCCTACGAATTAAATTTTATACGGTACTGAATTCATTCAGTTTTCCCGGCCACCCTGTCGTGATATACGAGGGGCTATCAAAAAATACGTAGACATTCGGTATATTAAGCAAATGGTTTGTAATAGATAATCGAAATATACACAGCATAAATATTTAATTTTCACCCAATAAATGTTGAAAATTTTACAGTAAACAAATCAATAGTTACATTTTCATGGTATTATAAAATTAGTCACTGCTTACAGCACGGCGCACACGGTGCAAGTAAAACGACGTCAGTGACGTCAGTCATTTAAACTTTTTCAAAGTACTCGCCGTTTTTCTCTATACATTTCGTGTGTCTCTGGACCCAAGTGTTATAGATACCTCTGTACCAATCACATGACTTCTTGGAAAGTATAGTTCTCATGGCGTATCGCAACTGATCAAGATTGTCAAATTTGTGACCGCGCAATTCAGACTTTAAGGCAGGGAAAACACTGAAATCCATGGGTGCGAGGTCCGGACTATAAGGAGGATGAATCAGCCGTTCAAACCCCAGAATATCTATTTCAAGGGTGGTTGATTCGGCACGATGGGCTGGTGCATTGTCCTGATGAAATATAATATATTCAGCTGCAATGTGTGGTCGTTTCTTTCGTAACGCATGCATCAAGTCTCGTTTGATGACCTGAAAATTGAGAGATGTCTTATCTTCAAATCACGTGCTTACGCATTTTGTTCAAATTAAATACTTCATGTATGTTATTCAAATACTGAATAACTTTAGATTATTATAATAATAGTAGTTTCAAAAATACAAATACTCATATTACATTGTTATATAGAATATCATAACAAACCTTTGAATAGTATGCTGCTGTGACCGTCTGTCCTTGTGGTACTGCGTGACTAAGGAACATTCCTTCCATGTCCATGAAGAATATAAACATATTCTTTTTTGCCGATTTCACAACTTTTGCTTTTAATGGAGGTGGTGATGATGATCTCTTCCACTGGGACGATTGTTGTTTACTTTCCGGGTCATAAAAGAACAGCCAGGTTTCGTCTGTCGTGATGATTCTTTTCAAGAACGCATCGCCTTGGTTGTTGTAACGGCGCAGAAATCCCTGGATGCCACAACACGACGGCTTTTGTCATCAGCAGATAGTAAACGAGGTATCCAACGGGCACATATACGGTGCATACAGAGTTTCTCAGTTAATATTGTTTGTATAGTTCCGTAACTCACATGAATTCTATCGCATATTTCCCCTATAGTGATTCGCCTGTCTTCATCCACGACGTCGTTCACTCGTTGAATCATTGCAGAAGACACAAGTTTTGGCCGTCCTCTTCCGGAATCATCCTCGAGTGATTCCCTTCCTTCTCGAAAACGTTTGTGCCACTTATACACAAGTGCCCTACATACCGGCGGTTTCAAATTGGCATCTGACAACATATTCATGGTTTCCGAGGGCGTTTTATTCAGTTTAACACAGAATTTAATAGCAGCGCGCTGCTCCGTCAATTTCGGCGTTGTCATTTTTTTCGTTTTACGATTTCACACCTGTACTACAAAACATTGAATATTTCAATAACGTGTTATATTATGACGTCATAATTTTGCACACTTATTATAATGACGTCAGACAACGTAAACCTGATGTTTTGGCGCAATTTGACTTTAATCACCAGGACAATATGCATAAACAAGTTGCAGTATTTTTCTTATTTGGTTATTATTTCGGCTTGCGCCATAGGAGCGTACATATGGTCGTTTAAACACAAGAAACACATTTTTATAACGTTATAATATATTATTTGTTTTTCATATTAGGTAAATTATACGTGAATAAACACAAATTAACAAATCAATTATAGACAACTCCACATTTCAGTAGTCAGTTACAAGTGTCTACGTATTTTTCGATAGCCCCTCGTACATGATGGCTACATTATTAATTTTTAAACCAATATAGACCTTGAGTTATCATGAGTTTAAATCTTTGTTCAAGTTTCCTGAAGCAGAGTCTCATACGCTCGAAAAGGTACTCTACTAAAAAGGCTTTATCAATAATGATAAAAAGGCTAGTCTCGACTACTAAGCTGGTTGTATCAAATGACCACACAGATTTGCTAAGATGGTGTCACTGGAGTTGACTATGTCAAAACTTGATTTCGTTGCCAATTCTATGCATGTACTGGCCATAAAACATTTTGGAATATGATCGAAACTTTGACCTTGGACGCGTCCCAGGCCCTTTGTTCAGAAAACAATTTTCGGTCTCAGCTGGGTTTTAGATTGAAATTTTTACAGCAAGTTTTAACGGTACTTAAATATTAAATTCCAGCTGAGACATGACAATCCTTACTGAATAGTTACTTGAAAAAAGTCAGGAATTTAAAACTTAAATTAACATGCAATTTTGATATCAATGAAAATGTTCCATTATCGAAAGCATGACTCAAAATGTCAAAATGAAAATGTCATTGCGTGACCTCAGTCATCAAGACCGAGCCTGTCTTGATCATTTTTCAAAATCTGATATCAGATTATGGTAATACGAAGTGGCTATTCCTTTTTTTATTATTTTCAAACATGCTGATTCAGGATGTTGTCGCTAAATTATGGTAATGTTTCCGATATGCTATTCTTTTTTTATATTCAAACATGCTGATACATAACTAATTCAGGATGTTGTCACTAAATTATGGTAATGTATCAGATCTCGTTTCGACGGGAATGAAAGATACATGTATGAGAACTTCCTGTATGTGTAGACAAAATGTTGAACGAAATCATTCAAGATATTTCATTAAAACTTATATTTTATGGAACATTGTACAGTTATCAAAATTAATGAAAGACAATGACTTTTTTCATACAGAAGTCTACCAGAACACTGTATTTATACTATGCAACAAAAATTAAACGGACTTTCATTTTATTCAGAATGTTTTATTATTTTTTTCACAATAATATTTTGTACTGCTTTTTTTCTTATCTTGTTGCTAGAAAAACAAGTCTAGGAATCGTATGGACGAACACAAATTAAAACCAAACTGTTTTTATAGGAATCGCCGTTATATTTAAATCCATGTTTCAAGTTGAACTTCTTTAATGCATGAACTTATTGACTAAGGTGAAGTATTATCGTAGTACCGAGGGTTCGAAACTTCACATGTCGTATAGTTCGAGTCGCACAGAAGATAGGTAACACGAGAAATGTCTCGATATCAAAACAAAATGTTAAAGCATACGGATATTTAAAGAACATGCTAAAGGCAAGTAAAATGCGACTGAGTATTTAGATGACATCTGAAAATTGCGATTACGTGTGTGAAATGTAGCCTGTTCACTATTCATACATTTTCAAACGTATTATATGTCACAATATACTAATTTCTACAATGAAGGCAAAAGTTACTACACATGTATAGGTGAAAGAAACATATATATCATAAGTATGACTTGTTTTCTTTCTTGCGAACCTTTAAATATTTTGAGAAAACCCCTACTGTAAGTACGCAGTCCGATGTCCACAGTCCACGTCGAAGTAAGTTGAAAATCTCTAATTAGACTTTACATATACTTCTTTATGCTCGGTTAAGCTTTTAATGTTTAAGTGGGCTATATAAATCTCAACAACTAACGTAAATACATGCATACGATCTAACAGTTGTCATTCGTGTCGTGCATCACGTGTTAAGGGGACAACCTGGGAATTCAAAAAACGTAGTTATATAAGCACTAGGTGGTGCCCTGATCTGTCACGAACGTTCTATATTTAGAATAGAGCTGACCCACATGTACTTTAGTCAGTCAAAGTCACGGCAAATGTGACCTAGTTCAGGGATATGGACATGGACATGAAACGGTGGAGATATGAATTCACTGTTTACTACTAAGCTTAATACTTTTATGTTTTGTCTCTCGTAAACATATCCTTTCTGTAACCGAGAAATAAACTATTTTCATTGTGTTTTTATCTGAATGCAATATTATCAAGGTAATTCTAGTATTATACAAATCGCTGTTTTGAAGGCTTATTCTTTAGCCTGTCGGCGGCAAGTCCTTTTGCCTTTGCGACCAGTCCAGACCAAGCACATCCTTGTAGGCTGATCATGGTCTGCACTGTTCGCAGTTCAGTCAGTAAATTTTCATTGAACAACCAATTTACATGTTTGATAATAAATGGTACTGTCCCAGTTGAATGATAGACCAGACTATTTCAAACATTTGGCAGGGTAAAGGTTTAGAAGTGGACGTTAAACTTTAAAAGTACAGTATGAGAAATTAAAAGCACATATAAAAATTGACGAGTTAAAAGCTGAAGAACTAGCTCATAAACATGAGAGCCTATGTATTTGATAATAAAACAAATGCTCGTGATATTTGTTTTTACAGCTCGAGAAATGTCTGCTATCTCACTTACGGTGTTAGTACTTGTGTCGATCCTGGTAGTGGAGAAAACAGCTTCTTGTAATCCCCCTTCAAGACGGACAAATGGATGCAGCATCCCTTTTGGTTTAGACTACTTCTAAAAACAGACTTTCAGACCAGACTGCGACAAACATGATATATGCTATGCCTGTGTACGTATATAGTAAAATACATTTAACTTTTCAAGTTAATGTTCTATAAATCTACATTCTTGCATAAAAACTACTTTTTTTCACTGGATCCGCCCATGTATAAACGGGAGGAAAATCGTGTGCAAACAAGGCAATTCACGTGCTGTTAATACATGATTTTTATTTTTGAAATGCTTTGCCAGGGCCGTATGTATGTATTTCTGCGCAGACTGATATTTGGCATCTGCATCTTGTTTCTTCCATAATAACCTCTTCTTGTAGCATTATACATAAAATGTAATCTATAGTATGTTTAGCTGTATCAGTTTCCAACCCCAAACGTACTGCCCCCATCAATGTACGCTCTAGCTTCTCTTAGAGTTTACTCCCTTTACAAAGCGTCTGTTCAGTTATTGTAAATAACTGTGAATAAACAAGTATATTGTGTAACTTGTGCTACTGCCTGTTTTTAGGTATTATATTAATGATTTTTGTTAGTATCAGTCGGTTTGTTTTTACCTGATTTTTCGCAGAATTCATATTCATATCCTCGAAAGCTAGTCACTAGCTTCGTACTCATCCGTACTCTGTTTGTTCGTACTCAAAATAATTCGAATGTAAAGTTGTTATTCTTAAAATAATTCTGTTCCTGTTTATCAAATTTTTAAGCTATATGCAAAATTATGTGTAATGTAACATTTGTAATAACTAAAAATAAAAATAAGATGCTCAAAAACCTTCAAATCACGCTTTTAGTAGTGTTGTTGTTATGTGTGCCCCGGTTATGGATATTAAAAACATGTTTACCGTTTCCAAGAACAACAAGAATGGTAAACAATCCCGCGGGCTTCTGCAGACGTTAATACACAAAAAAACCGTGTATTATCCCTACATTGCTAAGTGAAAGAAGCAAGAAAAAATCTAAGATAAAACCTAAAGGGATGAAGTATTTATTGTACCAATATTTATTGTTCCTTTTATTGAGAAGGAACACTTAGGGTTGGTAAGTCAGACTTGACTGAGCAATGACCTCGAAAGCTGTTGTCGTTACAAGCTGGCAAATCAAACTCAGTGACCTTAGAAATAACCTCTGACGTTAAAATTATTCTTTCCTAATTGAGGCGACTTTCTGACTGAATGCGCTCCGTGGATTACATATTACTAAACTTGCCGATGATTGATTGATTCTTTTATTTCCTTTATTCTTGAAGAGCATTACATGTGTACAAACAGGTAGACACATATCAGCAAATTTACATGTAAATAACTGAATATTATCGTTACCTTCGAATGCATGGTCAATGTGTGAAAATAAACCCCATTGCGACCCTCTAATAATGCGCAACAAATTCACGCAACGAATGGTACACTACTGACCGGGTCAACGTGTATAGCCAGTGTATTCTTATTACTGTATTTACTCAACTGAAAGTGGTAACGGATTTACTTTGTTGTTGGATTTAACAAATTATGTTAGCGTAAATACTTACTTGACATTGTTAGGCAGTATAAAACAACATAGTTCTTTTCCAGAATTTAAGCTTTTTGTATTTAAAGCACCCTTGGTGCAAAATGTAACGCCTCCCTCTTTCCACCCCCCCCCCCCCCCCCCCCCCGCGCTTAAAAATAAGTAAACTTTCTTGTTTAACGTGGGTAGTCGACAACTTATTGCCAGCCGAGCCCACTGCAGGCGTCATATTTACCACCCCAGCATCTAGTCTAGACCGACACTGTTGGAAAGAGTACCAATTAAAGTAAATCACCCAGCACTGAACACTAGTCGGGATATCAGACGCAACTAGGAATCAATCTGGGTTCGGATACCGGACTCGGATTGTTCTGGGAATCGAACCCGGATCGCTGACGTTGTAGTCCAACCTGCTAACCACTGTCAACCGACTATCTGATAAGGTAGGATGGTCTTGTCCTTGTGTCCGACCCCTGGGTTCCACACACTGATGACCAATATTTAAAACAGATATTGCAACCAAAATTTTACAAGATTATCAATATAAATTTATATAGATGTGCACTAGAAGGAATTTTTGCTATGCTTTAACTTGTATTCATTCGTACTTTGAACAGTTTACTTTTCTTAGGTCTGTAATAACAAACAGGTCACTGGTGCGTTACCAAAACGAAGTGTCTATTTAGTCAGAACATTTCAAAAGCGAAACCCGGATAAATGTGTCATACATCAGTTACACTATGCTATTTTAAGATTTTGAGATTTGCTCAGTGCGAGTGTGTCAAGGTTTATGTATAAAATCCTTTCTTACGTTATTAAAATACATCATTCAATCTGATCAATAAAGTAGGTCTCTTTCATCCTACTGAATTGATTGTGTTGGATTTTGACACTTGAAAATACTTTACCTTGTCGAAAGGCATTCTGTTGCAATTGTAAATACTGTTAAATTGCGACAATATAAAAGTAAAAATGATTTAGGGAGACATAAATGTTATACATCATTTAATATAGCATATTGACCAAATTAATTTCTTTTTCTTTGAAGGGTGCAAGATTCATGAACATTTGTCAGAATAATAACCTTGATGTATTCTAGGTCGAGTTGGAATATGGGTTATCTGAGGTCAAAAACTAGGTCACTAGGTAAAATCAAAGAAAAACATTTTGTATGTGATAGAGACTGTATTTTTTAATTGGTCTTCACAAACTTTGGTCAGAATGATTGCCTTATTGAAAGTTGAGTTTGAATATGGGTCATCTGGGGTCAAAAAATAGGTCACTAGGTCAAAAGGAAAACCTTGTGTTGCGATAGGGACTGTATTTTTCAATTGGTCTTCATGAACTTTGGTCAGAATGATTGCCTTATTGAAAGTTGAGTTTGAATATGGGTCATCTGGGGTCAAAAACAGGTCACTAGGTCAAATCAAAGAAAAACTTTGTGTTTGCGATAGGGACTATATTTTTCAATTGATCTTCGTGTAATTTCGTCAGAATGATTGCCTTGATAAAATCTAGGTCAAGTTTGAATATTTGTTATCTCGAGTCAAAAACTAGGTCACTAGGTCATATCTAAGACAATACTTGTTTAAACTCAAGAGGCGATATTTTTGGTCCAATCTTAATGAAAATTGGCCAGAATATTTGTTTCCATGAAATCACTATGTCAAATATGTTTACACTGTTATGGCCTGTTTTCAGATGAGCGACCTAGAGCCATCTTGGCCCTCTTGTTATGTTACCCCAACACGTTAATTACATCCACGAACAAAATATACAAAGTCGGTTCCAGAATGAATTATAACTGCATGATTGTGGACATGTTCAGATTTATGTCAGTAAACGTCCTCCGATTGATTAAATAGATGTTTATGCGAAGACTCGGGATGAATCATAAAGTCAGCTGTCATATTGTGCAACAAGTACTGAAATCTTTATGGCAAGAGGGCAAGGCGACTACTTTATCTAAAACATCGTTCAGATCTAGATGGAATTGTTAATTGTTCCATTCAATCATCAAGAACTAAAAGCAAAACTTAGCTGTAATCCCGTTTTTTTATATACGCCCGTTTTGACAAAATGTACATATCATGTGATGTGACTGCTCGTCTGTCCACTTTCCGTACATCATTCCGTCCGTCCGAGCCAACGATTGACACTTTAGTTGGTAGGAGATATGGCACGACAATAGAAATTCATTGTTATCACTTTGTAGCCACTCAACTCTTATGTTCGTTAAGAAGTCATTATTTTGTTTTTAAACAATGGAATTACCACCTTATACTAGTCCGTCTGTCCTTCATTTTCGTGTCTTGACCATTCAAGGTACTGACTTTAAACTCCAGCTAGGTAGGTCTAAGATAAGGTCATAAATAAAAACCGTCTATTTTGTGAGCGGAGCATAACTAGATATAGTAATGCTTTATATGAACTAAGATTGGATAACATATCGCTCATATGGACTGACGACCATTTGGTATTGACAAATATACCAGTTTTGTGCTACAATACTAATATTTCTGAAAATACATACTAAAAAGGGACGTAATTAAGTATTTACTTAATGTACGTAGCTTTGTTTAATGTTTCAAATGTGTGTGAAAAAATTGTGAAGAAAGCATGAAAATTTGTATTTAACTATTATGAACTATGACGAATCCAAACAGAATTGCATACACGAATCGTCGGCTTGAATTACACAATTTGAGGCCAAAAAAGGGGAAATATATATGGACTATCAATTAACTCAGATGACTATGTGCATGCCTTTGTGTGTAAAACGTATAATTGGTAGTGATTTGAAAAAAGAAACCTGATCAATTAAAGAAATGACTTTGTTTCCATGTGGAAAAATTAGACCCATCCATTTTTATATAGCGCAAAGAAGGGGCACTGCACTTTATATCTAAATTTATGGAAAAATGTATTAAATGTATTTTAGCTTTGCAAACGATGTAATTATTGTCTTACTTATGAATATTTAATCCTTAAAATGAATTCAAAAGAAAATGGTCTTTTTCGCGCCCGTCTATCTACAATCAGATATATAGTAAAATACAGATGATTTGCTGAAATTACTTATGTTTGACAAACAGTAGTTTATTATTTGTCCTTAAAGACCATTGCAGACAGCTTAGTACTCTATATTCATTAAACTATTGTTTCTATTATCAAATCTATATTTATAGTCCTTTCCATTGGACTAGATGTAGTCACGTGATCAATGATAAAAAGTCATATTGACTCGAAGGCGTAGCCCCAAAAAAATATATTGATCGCCAGCTGTGACGTCATAACGGTTTGACGTCAAAACAATGCGACGTCGTACGAAATTTACCACGAAAAATGAGCAAGGCTGCAGATATTTGTATTTAATGTTTATACTTATGAGTAAGCTGGATTTGATAACAAAACAATTGTTGCCTTTTAAGTTCGGTCAATATGTGGATTTATCGACCTGAAAAAAACGATATCAACCTCGGGGTGCGCCCTCGGTCGACATCGAATTCGTTTTGACTTTGGACCTGAATGGAAGTTCTAAACTATTTTCAGTGCTAAATTCAAGGCAGCTTTGAACTTTTGAAATTCAATTTTTTGAAAGTATGACATTGAGTTTCACTGACATTGAGATTGAAATTAAGATCTACAGAAAACAACAACATTCGAGCTGAAATTGAAAACAGTGCCTGTTGGAAGATCAAAATTAAAATTTTTCGAGCAAGAATGAATTTCTTGTCTTTCGGTATTTTGAAAATTTCAATTGTAATCCTCAAACTCGCTTTGAATTCAATACGCACGGAATATTCAAACTGAAATTTTGAATTCTTGCGCAATCAGTTTGGCTGTTTCCTATGAAAATCCGTCAAGAAATAAAGAAAGTATAGACATAATGTTACATGTACCTTAATCTGGTCGTTCTTTTTTTTCCGTGTGTAAAGTATTGAAAAGTCACGTAGACAGGCAACCCTGTTATTCATCTTTTCGTATTTTCAAGTTTGTAGCCTCAGTACTGTTCAAACTATTATCGAAGGATTCTATATATATATATATATATATATATATACTGGTTTGTATTTGAAAAAGCAATTTACGAACTAGATAATTAAATTAATAAGAACTTTCCAAAAAATATGTTAATATCTTCCTCCGCCTTTCGGCTGCTTTCATTCTTTTACGACCTCTGCGGCCTATTTGTTTAAAAAACCTAGTGTTATATACCAATTGTTTGCATTAATTTACATCTCTATAAAAGTATCAGTATGAACTTAGGCAGGTTATTGGTTGGATCAAACGGAATCCTAGAAATTCTCTTGTGTATAAAAATGTAGAAAGAAATACTCAACTTAATCAAGTCATTCCTTTAACTTAAACTGGCCAATGACACTAGGTAAAATGCATTATCTGGTCCGCATTTTCTGAAAAATATTAACTTCATTTGTAAGCATACTCTTAATAAAAAGAGTAGAAATAAAAAGCTACATAACCTTAGGACGGCCAGCACATATTTATGCAATCTTGCCAGGCATATATATGTTTTTGACAACACAGAAAATGACGTCACTCGACCTTCAGCCATTTCCGGAAGTAAAGAAAATGAAAGTAGAAATGCTAAACTAGAAAACGAAAGCCGTATTTTGATTCGTAGATAGTCAGGGGTCACGCGCGGGGGTCGTTCTCTGATATTTAAAGAAACATTTGATATAGGTTTTACATATTATGTTTATTCAATTAGTACATGAAAGAACATTACACAAACAAAAATATATTTACATATGTCAGTGCTCTACGTAAATTCACCTATATACAAACGGCTTATGAATACATAAATCATAAACTATTGCACTTTCCCCCATACACCTAGAAATCTTGCATATTCATAGTTGTTTGAATTATGTCCAGATGGTCACACTCAGAAATTTCGATGTCTTTTTGATCTGACCGGCCTACAATATATATCACTGCCACGGCATAAACAATTGCTTTTCGTCTATAGACAAGGGTATAAATATGCGAAGACGTCTGTCCATTCTTGTTAAAGTAAAGGCCCTGTACTACGGAGCTGCCCTTCATAAAATGATTACCCCATTGGTCATCTGTATCCCTGGTCAGCACGTGGGTTGTCTTGGTAACCTGTGACGTAAAGTTAATTGATTTATAATTGGATATTCGATACAATACAATTATAATATCATAATTGGATGTATTAATACATATTCTTGCATAAAAACTACTTTTTTCGCTGGATCCGCCCATGTATAAACGGGAGAAAAATCGTGTGCAAACAAGGCAATTCACGTGCTGTTAATACATGATTTTTATTTTTAAAATGCTTTGTCAGGGACGTATGTATGTATTTCTGCGCAGACTGATATTTGGCATCTGCATCTTGTTTCTTTCATAATAACCTCTTCTTGTAGCATTATAGATACAATGTAATCCATAGTATGTTTAGCTGTATCAG
>NW_026462058.1:0-59630 GCF_021730395.1 Mercenaria mercenaria | reverse complement strand
CTAGGCCAAAGCATTCTCAAGTTATCATCTGGAAACCATTTAACTGTTCCGGGTCACTGTGACCTTGACCTACAGACCTCAAAGTCGAACTTGACCTGCATTTCATGATGTTACACCTGTGTACCAAAATTTATGATCCTAGGCCCAAGCGTTCTCAAGTTATCATCCGAGTCTCTGTGACCTTGACCTTTGACCTACAGACCTCAAAGTCAAACTTGACCGGCATTTCATGATGTTACACCTGTGTACCAAAATTTATGATCCTAGGCCCAAACGTTCTCAAGTTATCATCCTGACACCGTTTAACTGTTCAGGGTCACTGTGACCTTGACCTTTGACCTACTGACCCAAAATTCGAACTTGACCTGTATTTTCTGATGTTACACCTGTGTACCAAAAATTATTTAAATTGGTCAAGCCTTTCTTGAGTTATCATCCGGAAACCATGCAAAACCAACGGACCGACTGACCGATCGCCAAGCTCACACCTATATACCCCCCCAAACTTCGTTTTGTGGGGGTATAATTACTAAATTTTTGTTTACCTTTGCAAACAGTACAACTAGTGAATTTAAAATAGTTGGACTTGCTCCTTATAATGCTGGACATGACTGATTCTGCCTTTGCGACCAGTGCAGATCATGATCAGCTTGCACATCCATGCAGTCTGATCATGACCTGCACTATTCGCCATTCAGTCAGTATCTTCTCGGTATGCACCCCTTTTAATAGTTAATGATACTGTCCAAACTGAAAGATGGACAATTTCATTATAGAAATTTAGCAGGATTAGGGTTAATAACCAGCATTGTTTCCCAAAACAACACTAAAGTCTAGTTACAAAATGCTAATGTTTTGCCACTCTCATGAAATAAAAGCAATCTACAGAAGAGAACGTCAAGTTTAAATTTTAAATGAGATTATCACTAATGACAGGCAGCAAGGCAAAGATTGCAATTTTGAATCACTTGCCTATCAGCACGCTGGTTTCGTGCACTTTAAGTTCATTTCCTTCTGGGCTTTCATTTCTAATAGCTTACATTGTTTTCCTAAGGCAACCTCTTGAGGAGTTTTCATGATAGTAGTTCAAAATCTTCCCTGCTTTACGATTAGAATTAAGTTGAAATTCCAAGACAAGAAAGTTAAGCTGCAATTATTGAACAAGAATAGCAAACAGTCACAATATATGCTCCTCACAGCAAATTACTTCCGACTTTCAAAATGTTCTCCTTGCCAGTATTAAGCAGACTAGTCAGTTTTCTCAGTTTTGACTGTTTCAAGGGCAATAACTCCTGTTTGATAAACAGTCTGACTACATACTTAACTTAGCCAAGACAATATATTCATAAAACAGTCTGCTTAAGTTCAGTGAATACAGGATGAGAACTAATTAAGTTAAAAGGTGAACACTAAAAGTTTTCTCAGTTCTAAGTAATTTAAGGACCACAATACAAGAGTGATTTGGAGTATCCAGCTGGTGAGATATTTTGCAAGTAAACAATATGACCAAGTTTGATGAACATTGGATAAGAATTACCCATACTCCCAAGTAAAACAGCAGACACTGTTGGTCTTTGTACTTTTTAGTAATTCAAGGGCCATAACTCTTAAGCCACAGAGACAATCTGCCAGGTTATCAAACTTGGATGAGATTATACCCATTATCATTGTTACCCAGTTTGATGAACACCGAGTAAGAACTGCTCAAGTTATAGAACAGGCAACTTCAGTGGACACCAGCCTGCCAGCCCACCTGCCGCCACAGGTGATCACATTATACCTCATGTTCCATGAGCCTATGAAAACGTTTTGACAGAAAAAGTGGATTGTACAGTATGTGAGGCATATCTAGAGACTTCCCCCAGGGTCACAATCATATCAGTTACGATGACCTTTAGTGGTCAGGCTTACACTTCAATAAACTGAATTATTTTATTTTTTTCTAACAACGTAGAAACAGTCATAATTGAAAAATAAATATATAGCAAGACCAAGCAGTAATTTAACAAAGTGAAATGTAAATGAAATATAATTTGTAATGATTTCAAATGCGACAATCTCATACTGGAGCTAAGAATCTCTCATAAAACAACCATGGGAAATATACTGCAAAATCATAAGTATTTGTGGTGGACTTATTTTCATATATTACATGGTTTAGTTAACCGCTAAACGAAATAAAATCTGAATGAACAAGTAATATTTCAGTTATTTAATGTTCAAAAATTTAATTCCACCAATGCTGTTATAATTGTTTGACTTGAGTTCAAGGTCTGCAGATATTTTGAAATACTTTATGTTGGAAAAAACATTTCATTGGTATCTACTTTATAATGACTCTTTCTACGAGATGCAAACTTATGAATCTTCAGCCTGGCTATTAGTACAATTTACTTGACAATCTGATGGACAGGTGTATACAGAAGAGCACCCATTTCATACCAGAGTGGATTGGTCACAGTGTGGGACTAAGGTACAACTTTGTTGTTGGGGGGTACAATAACTTTTGACCATGATCACAGATTGCTGATGAAGACAGATGCAAACATACAAAATAATGAATAGCATATTTAACTAGATGTGTGTCCATTTGGACAATGATGCCCCCCTTTCTTGTCAACATGTGCATAGTTTTGACTGAGTCAAGGACCATAACCCTGGTCTGGCTGCATGACATTCCAATTAAAACACCAGGTGCACAACTTCAAATGTGAATAACATTCATGTGAGGTCTAATGACTCTAGATGAGATACTTTTTCAGACAGGCATGACACAAATTCTGACAGACAGACCGACAGACATATGGCACGGGTGGTAAACACGCAATCCAATTCCCAGTGGGAATACGCTAAAAATGGGTTGCGCGACTTCCGGTGCTGGTGTTGTGCATCAATATATACAAAATCGAGGTAGGTGGGTTTTTGTTTTTGTAAAAATGACACATTTACGAGTGCTTTCGAAAAAAAGCAAAATGCTATTCAACACAAAAATGAATAAAGATCATAAGTGTGAAATACCAACTTATTAATTTAAGAATCAGCTCTGTTATCACGTTAACTCTGCTGACTAGAACTATCAAAAAAGTATGGAATCATGAAAAATGCAAATTTTCTAACTCTTGTGTCTTCTTTCTGGAAATATGACACTTGTAATGATCAAACACGTATAAAACAGTCATGAATATTACATACACTTGAATGAAATGTTGCTTTTGGGGGAAAGATTGGCAAAAAATAATCGGGAATGGGGTTGCGCCCCGGGACTGGAGTTGCGCATATACATTATATACATTATGATGTATAAGAGCAACTCCATTCCCGGTGCGCAACCCCATTCCCGATTACTTTTTTGTCAATTATGTCCCCGTAAGCAGAATTTGAAGCAAATAATTTTGATATTCGTTACTTTATAACAGTTGAGTTATCATATAAAGCATCAGATGTCCTCAGATTAGGCATATGAGGTCAGAAACTTTCATTTTTGTTGATTTCATACTTTTTCACGCCCCGTGTCGCCTGAGTTTTTGTGATAATAGAGCCGAATCATAAATTACAAACCAGATATTTTACACATATGATGTATTATCATATTTGTGTCGAATAGCATTTTGCTTTTTTCGAGAAAATTTATTCTTGTCTCATACTAAGCAAAATCATAACTTCACATACCTCAATTTCGTCCATTTTTACGCGCAACACCAGCACCGGACGTTGCGCAACCCATTTTAAGCGTATTCCTGGCGGGAATTGGATTGCGCGTTTACCACCCATGTATGGACAAAGATAAATCTAAGTGTCCTCCCAAAACATTTTTGGGACAAAAAAAAACATATTTTCAAGATAAACTCGATAATGGTCATGTGGTCCCAGAATATATGGCAATGTTACTTGTTGCGTAACAATGAGACTACATATGTGTACCAGACAAATTCTGACACACTGGCATCTGAATGGATTGACAAACACTATCAAATCTAAGTGTCCCCTAATTTGGGGGCATTGCACAACTGTATGAAATGAATGCGAAACATGGTGTTTCAGGGTTTCCTCTGGGTCAATATCACTTTGCGCCAACAAATTCGCCAATCAGGAAAAGTTTGCGCCAGTGGCTCTCAAGTTGGAGCCAATAGTCTGTGATGGGCGACATATCATTTTCTTTTTCAATCTCTTTTTCATTTGATTCTTTGCTCTTGAACTAGTCTATCCTAATTATCACATTAAATCAAAAATAGTTTTTAATCTTCTCAACCATTTTCAAGCACATTTTCTAAACAAAAGTAATTGCTCAATCTATAAAATTATCCCTTTATATAGTTTGCCATTTTTAATTATCTCCCTTTAAGGGTCATTTTCACTAAATAGATGTTTTTAAAACATGAACATTTATCCTAATATCACATTGAATCAAAAAAAGTTTTTAATCTTCTCAACCATTTTCAAGAACATTTTCTAAACAAAAGTAATTGCTCAATCTATAAAATGATCCCTTTATATAATTTGCCATTTTTAATTATCTCCCTTTAATGGTCATTTTCACTAAATAGATGTTTTTAAAACATGAATATTTACCTCTTTATTCTTTTAACTTTTTATTTCAAAATTAATTTAGGTCATTTATCAAAAACAGTGTTGTTTTGTATTATTTTATAACTTTTGAAAAGCTTTTTAAAATGCTTAAGTTTCGTTATATATATAACTAAATTTCTATTTCCTTTCATACATACTAATGTATAGCGAAAATACCACCTACAGGTATTATAAGCACTTCGTTTTGAAGCTCTGGGGTTGAGCTTTTTAAAATTATCCCCCGTGTCGTGTATCAATGCTTTACGTTGGGCACGTAAAAGAACTGCTTTAGTTCATTTGTATCTCTAAAATTCTCCGATTGAAATTAAACAACCGCGACTGAAATTTACGAACGCGTAGATTTATTTAACAACCCTTGTGCAAAATTTATCTATTTACGATCGGAGAATGTGTATCTTTTGATCGCGCTTTGACGTGTCATTATTTCCGGCATTTTCTCGGTCTCATTTACTTCGGCGAATCGGGTCGTTATTAAAATAACCTGTAAATTTATCTCGCGTTTTTTGCATCATAAAAAAGGTGGTGCATTAGACGAAGCACGCAGCTAATATTTCGTTTCATTTGCTTTCGTGTAAGTAGGCGGGGCTAAATTTGGCGAATCAGATTGACTGATAATCGTTCTTGCGTGGAGGAACGCTCTAGTGACTCGGCGAAGTTTTAAATTATGCCCCGAGGTGTAAATCGATATTGACACGTTGTGTATTGTCTTCGTGTAGTGTTAAATATCGGATAATCCGTTATTGCGTCATTGAGAAAGATCAGAAGATCAGATCGACGATTATCGTGTAGGCGCCAATGAAATTCGCCAATTGAAGATTTTTAGCGCCAGAAATTATATTTTGTCGCATTTGGCGCCATTGGCGACCGACAGCGGGAACCCTGGTGTTTGGATCTGATGGCAGCTACTTGACTTGGTGTGTCACATGTTCAAACGGGACTGAAGTCAAACATGTGCCCTTTTTGCCCAGCACTGATTTTTTCCTGGAAGGGAACACCACGGTTCCATAAATACGCTAAAAGCTATCCTTACAATTGAGTTAAACCAAATAAGAAAATAAACTAAACATGCAAAACTTTTAGTTCATGGTATGCTACAAACAATACACTTAAATGCCTAATTCTACTCAGAGCTATAAAAATAAATAGATTGGCAACTTGAAAGGCATATAGAGCAAATCTCGCCAACCTCCCGTGACAAAAAAACGAGATATCGTTACCGGAAGTGGCGCTTTCTCCACGCGCCATTTTGTATGCGAAAGCAATTATTCATCGGTAAAATAATTATCACCGTATGACCACGCTTCTTTCGATGGCAAAAAACCCCCTGTACTTCGTGTCTTAAGACCATTTCTCATTAAACTAATTTTGTTTTAGAAGCAAACATGTATTCTAAATGTAGTTTTAAAGGTACAAATTGTAACTCCATGCTCGCCGATGATTGTTTTTAGTAAGATAATGCCGAATCACGCTCTGACACGAGCTCACGCGAGATTACAGCCAGTTGCCATTCTGTGTATTTTATACTTCTTTGTTCTACTACAATGTAAGACAGTTTTATGACCAGCATAAATCATCTGATAGCAAACATTTTCACAATAATGGCTTGTAAACAATGCGATTCATGAGTTTTCTAAACAATGAACTTGAAAAGTCAATTTCTGCAACAACTTATATTTCAAGAGCGTTCATAAAAATGCCTAACTTGTTCGTTTTGTCTTTCTGTCCAGAAGATCTTGCAAACTGAACATATAGATGAGTCTCAGCATTCATTCCCGCCATTAGATAAATTCAAAATATTGTGCCAAGAGACAACCAATAAGCTGCTTGAGTTTTTAGACTGTCTCCAATCATAGCTTTGTAGCCTTCCCTCTGCTCTGGAGAATATGCTATAGCCTGGCATCGGCAATGGAGATTTAAATTGGCACACCTATTTTGTTTGATGAGTTGTGTATAAGAGTACACATCCTCTCTCCAGAGTTTTTTCAATAAATTTTACCATAAGCAACCTACAGTACATTTTGTGTTTGACAACAAAATAAGGATCAACATTATCCACCTGAATCCACTGGTAAAACATTAGGTTTTATGGAACAGGCCATCGTGTGTGTCCATAAATAATATCAAATTAAAAAAAAACACAAAAAAAACAACACAGTTTCATTCCTGCTGTATTCAGACAAAAATTTGATATGTCCGAACTAACACTTCCTAATAGCTTCAGTCAAGTAATTTATTTCATCATGCACATTCCATTAATACATACTTCTGTTTCAAACGAATACTGCTTCGTATCACTGCCCTATTTAAGTGAACTTTTGTCCAAAGTTTAAGTTGTTTGAAATCCGCAGTCACGCAACATAACCATGTCAACCAACAAACAGAACCCACATCGCCATTATTACATTTAATGCAAGGAGGACGGTTCCAAATAAAACAGTCAGTGAGAAGATGGCGCCCCGCACTTCTTTGTCTGGTATTGTTGATCGTAAAATCAGCTCGATAAATCCTTGGCAGATGAACTGTCCATCGAGTGCGTAGCATGGAACGACATTTAAAATGACTAGAGCACCCGAGAGAGAGATGAGGTATCTAACCAGAAGTTAAGGAATTTAATCTCAGAAAATATAGAGATGTTACTATGATATGTTTACGTATCAGCAACTATGGCTCGCAAGCAACCTACCTGTTTTCCCCGTGAAACGTAAGAAAAAGGATACTTGCAGAATGTTTCCAGGGCATATGGCAGATTCACTGGTATAAACAGACTGTTAGGAATGTAGTTACTCAGTATCACTGAAATTAACAAAATGTTTCTTTTTAATGTTCGGTGAAAAAAAAAAGTAACATGGGGACACAGTTTTCTAACATTCCTTTTTTTTTATAAACATCTACCATTACCATGGCTAATCACCAGCTGTGAACATCTGAACCAATTCAGCCTGATTAAGAAAGTAGAGTTTAACATATAAAATTTTGAGGCTGTATGAATGGAAAAACAAAACTGTCTCCACTGCTTTTCTGAGGGAACAAAAAAAAAAAGAACAGGGGACAAATTTGACTGTATCACAACGTACCAATCAAGCGCTGGTTGCTACCTTACCCAAATTTTGGAGATGGCATCAAAATAAGCGAATAGGTTTAGGTTTGACTGTATCACAACTTCCCAATTTTAAGTTGATCATCACCAGCCCACATTTCAATAGGGCATTAAAATATGTTACATGGTACAAGTTTGACTGAATCACAACTTAACAATTTGAAGTTAATTCTCACTAGCCCACATTTTCACAGGGCATAAAAATCTGCGACAGGGTAGAAGCTTCACAGTATTACATTTTTCCAACTTAACATTATCCCCACCAGACCATATTCTGAGAAGGCACAAAAGTAAGTAACAGTCTGACTGCATCATTACTTTCCAACTTTAAGAAGATCCTAACTAGTCCACATTTTGAGATGGCATAAAATAAACAACTAAATTTTGACTATTTCAAAACTTACCAGAATAATGCAGATCAAGTGGATGACCAAGAAACAACAATGGTGGTTTATGACCATGCATAACCCTCAACAATTTGGTCTGGTTGTCCACAGATGGGTAAACACACGACATTTCCATGTTCGGAGAGTAACAATCACTCTGAAACTTGCACACAGGTCGGTCTGTAGTAGCTCTTGCTGGCAGGCAGGCATATACCTGTAAATTCACAGGTGATAGCACATTGATGAAAATACAGAAGGCGAAGATTACATTGTAAGTCGCTTATAAATAAAATCTGAAAAGTAGATCCCTTGGAAGCACCAAGAAACACTTGTTGTATATTTTGACTGGAGTCTATGCCATTCATGAAAATACTGCATTTGGCATTGACTTGCTGAAAGATATTCCAATCTTGCACTGAAAATGCCCTTATGATACTGTGAAAACATTTACTTCCGCGGGCATGAAATTTTGTGTTTTTGGCTAAAATGGCTATTTCTGGGGAATATGAATTCAGTGATTTCAACTTTTGAAGACAAAATGAATGAATCACTTGCTTGTAAAGATGAATTGAAACAACTGTGAAATAAAAAAAAATGTCCCCCACTAATATCAATGATTCCACAGTATATGATATGAAAGGTGGTTATGATTGATGAAAATTCGTGATATTGTCATTTTGTGAAATCAGAGTAAACTGTCACAGTACTTTCTAAAAGTTAAACAATATCAAGGGTAAAACTTTAAATGAATCAGCAAAAAGGAGAACTAAGAGCTGTATCTTACATTATCCGGGTTATTCTTTGTATGGTACATAAAACACAAGTGAGTGCTGCTAGTTTCATTGCAACAGTCTATGTATGGTGATTTCACATCTGTAAAAGAAAGTAAACTGCAGTAGGTTTAGACAGAACGGTTTCACAGAAGAACAGCGATATATCAGCAAAATCCTGCTTGAAGAAGAGCCAGGAAGTGAACAAAAATCACCTGAAGTAAAAACCAGACTCAAAAGGCATAAAATACAAGTTTGAGAACCAGTTAAAATACAACATTGTGACTGGTCGATTTCAAGACTGACCTCAGAATCATCCAATCAGATTTTGCTCTCGATTCGACTGGTTTTACAAAACTGCATCCTTGCAACACAGCTATAAATATAATTTGATGATTGCAGACCTGGAGCAGTCTTTTGTGCAAGACCCAAATTAATTATCAATTGGAGTGTATGGAAAAGTTACGCAAATTATTGCAGGTCCTCATGCATTTAGTGTATGATATGTATAATATACTGACTAAAGGTTAGGGTTTGTATTACCATGGTTACAAAGTATATTTATTAAAGATACTTTTCATTCAAATTGCATAAATTACAGACTCCGGTATATACTGGACTCTGTAATTTATACAGGCGCTCCAGGTCTGCATTAAGTCACAGTCCCATTCTTTGACTTTTCACTTCATGCCATGCTTAACTAGTCTAAAACTCACATGCCAGGGAAACTTAAAAGGTAATGAAGAATCAATTTTTGTGTGATCCCTTTCTGTGGAAGTATAATTTTAAATTGGATAATCCAGTAAAGTAAAAATTTCTTTTTCACAACTCATATCGAAACAGTTCAGATAATACATTTTGTACTGCGAAATCATTTAATTTTGTGAAAATAAAGTTTTGTGGTTTTGCCAGAAACAGCAATTTCATTGGGGTATGAAATTACGGATTTCCACTTACCAAGATAAAAGAAGATACTTTTTTTTCTTTTGACAAAAGATTTAATTTTGTGGACAGAAACAACTAAGAAATCAAAACAAGAGGGTCATAATGGCCCTATATCGCTCACCTGTTATCATTGCACTTAAGGACAAGTTTGGTTAAAATCAAATCATAAATGAAGCTGCTATTGTGCAGACAAGGTCAAAATAGCTCATTCTGGCCATTTCAGGGGCCATAACTCTGGAACCCATTAAGGGATCTGGCCAGTTCAAGAAAGAAACCGAGATCTTATAGTGACACAAGTTTGTGCAAGTTTGATTAAATTCAAATCATAAATGAAGCTGCTATTGTGCAGACAAGGTCAAAATAGCTAATTCTGGCCCTTTCAGGGGACATCACTCTGGAACACATAAAGGAATCTGGCCAGTTCAAGAAAGGAACCCAGATCTTACGGTGATACAAGTTGTGTGCAAGCTTGGTTAAAATAAAATCATAAATGAAGCTGCTATTGTGCAGACAAGGTCAAAATAGCTAATTCTGGCCCTTTCAGGGGCCATAACTCTGGAACCCATAATGGAATCTGGACAGTTCAAGAAAGGAACCAAGATCTTATGGTGATATAAGTTGTGTGCAAGTTTGGTAAAAATCAAATCATAAATGAAGCTGCTATTGTGCAGACAAGGTCAAAATAGCTAATTTTGGCCCTTTCAGGGGCCATAACTCTGGAACCCATAAAGGGATCTGGCCAGTTCAAGAAAGGAATCAAGATCTTATGGTGATATAAGTTGTGTACAAGTTTGGTTAAAATAAAATCATAAATGAAACCACTATCGTGCAGACAAGAAATTGTTGATGCATGCATGGACGGACTGATGACAGACGAAGGGTGATCACTATGTGACAGGTGAGCTAAAAATTAGTTCCCCATGAGTGTTAATGATTTTACAGTATGGAGAATTTCTTGCTTAATACTGAAGAAGATCCCAGGTGTTCTATGATTTATTTCAGGCAAGAGTGGGCAACTGGGTAGAACCTTTGAATCCAAAGAGATAAGGGTGATTGATTTTAAGTTGGTGGTCGTAACCTCTTAGCTACAGTCGACAAGGTCATTTGAACAATTTCAGGCAGACTAATCAATCCAATTACTATAGACTACACATAAAGCCAAAAATGTTGTACGACTGTATCAACATACTATAATCAGAGAAATTTTCTGTAGTAAATTTAGAGTAGTTTTCACTGGTAAAATACACATACTTTTATTTCACATACATGCTGTCTCAAAAATCTTATACCTAGTCTTTTTTTGTTGGATGTGTCCAGTTCAGTTATCATTGAGACAGGAAGACAGTTTCCAAGAGATGGTTCCCTAATACTTGCTGTTAGACACTGGTTCCAGTCTTTAATACTTGTCACCTTGCAGCCACCAATACTAGTTACCGGGTCTCGTACTGCCAGGCCACGGGGACCAGACACTGCTGTATTCTATAAAAGAAAATATAATACAAAGATAAAAATGCATATACAAATGTTCAGAAGATGTTAGTTCCTGCTAAACATACAATTATACTCCGAGTTAAAAGATCAAAACAGACAAATGACTAACATACCAAATTGGAGGTATTTCATCAAGGATTGCTAAGTTAGAAATAAATTCTGATTTTTTTTTCAAAACAGAAAGAATCCATTATTACTCACATAAAAATCGCCAGTATTATGTAACCTGAAAAAGCCACATGGCTCTAAGTTGTGAAGCTTAGGTTGGTTCGTTTTGAGTTAAGTGCAGTTTTTCAACAGTATTTCAGTTACGTAACAGCAGTAAGGTATTCTCACAGTCAAAGTGTTCCTGGATTCTGTACCAGTAGTAACCTGTTCTCCACATGAAATTGAGGTACAGGATGAATGATTTCAGACACAACATCATCTATCAAATTGTAAGAGAGCATATGCCTTGCCCTGGGATCGACCTCACAACCCCATGACCTGCAGAGCAACTGAGCTACATGTAAGTGGCTGAATAAAGGTTGAGATTGGAAATCAGTCTGAAAATTTCCAACATCTGGTTTACCCAAAGACTGATCAATGGTAAAATTGCATTCTTGGGGGACAGGTCTAGAAACTCATTTCATAACTATGAAGCAACTATATTCACAGTTTAAAAGAATGCATTTCAGCATTAGAATTTAGAAACATGACTACATTTGGTCATATTTGCCATCTTGAATAGTATTTTTTGAGTGAAATGTCTTTTCAAATTTTCCAGGAATATATTTGTTGCAAAGCTGTAGCAAGTTCCTTTCTTCATCATTGAGAGATTCCTGTCAGAAAAGTTTTAAATACTAGTGAATGCAAGGCACTGTCCAACAGTTATGAAAATGACTGTGGAACCAGTCTCGCAATGCTGCCTGTTATTGGCCAAGTGTTCAGAAAACTCTGATGCTTGAGATTTGAGACTGGTCTCCTAACTAACAGTAGTAATTTGCAGTCCAAGGTTTTTGAGAACTGGACCATGCTTTAATCTCTTCTAACCATGGGCTAACCTAGGTTCCAGGTTATAAAGCAGTGTTTGGAGAACAAGTCTAAATATTCCAGCATCTCACTGGATGATTCTGAGCAGTTTATAAAATTGAACAATGGCATGGCTGCATTCTGCAACTTGTCTCCAAATTTAAGTTAATTTAAGTTTAACCTTCAACCTGCATCTTTTGTGCTCTTACCTCAGATACTTGCGTTATAACCACTCCACTTCCTGTTGTATAAAACGGCATGAGGAACCAGGGGTATGTGAACAGCACTGCTATTCCAATCAGGACAATGATAAAATTATGCCAGACGCCAGCGCAATATATACGTAGTTGTCTCAGAGGGGAGATAATTTGAAGGTGATCGGATGACAGATCCACGTAAGCTCCAGGATAAATCAGCAACAAAAATAATCCAAAACCATTCACTCGCACTTGTTCCCTGAAATTATTTTTCTTTTTTTTAAAAAGATATTTAAGACCTTTTTCCAAAAAAAATTGAAAATGGTGACTTTAAAATAAACCTGAATTTTCTATTTTAATTACATTTTTTGACTGTTCTGTAGCCTCTATGCATTTTTGACTGAACAGTTTAAGGTTTCAAAATGCATTTTGTGTATTAAATCCTAAAATGCCAGCTAAACATTGTCATGAAGTTATAACACTTCTCAGTCCATCAAAGTAACTATAATTCTAACAGCATATAAATAAATAAGAATGGCAAGGCTGTCAAGATAACAGAATGAATTACATAGCATACTGGTGTTTAATTTAGGTTATTGATAGAAAATTCAAATTTGCCAAAGAACTCAGAGTTCCAGGAATAAAAATTTCACAAACTGTTATTAATCGTAACTACAAAATACCAACCTCACAGCAGCAATAGCATGTCCAACCTCATGGAGTATACCACAGACTAACAATGTCAGGAGGTAATATGAGATTTGGCTGGTCGGTAAATTCACTCCAGGCATCTGTAGAAACAAGCAAGTTAGCAAGTCTTTTTCTTATTTTTTTAATTAACTTGTTGTTTTTTTTGTTCATTTTAGATATACACCAACATAATTTAGGTCACGTGATCAAGTTTTCCAGCTTTCAGATAGGTGCACAGTCAGGTATGAGCAACATTCAGATCAATTTTCATGAAGATCCATTGAAAAATATGGCCTCTAGAGAGGTCAAACGATTTTAATAATTTTAGACCTACTGACCTAGTTTTTGACCGCACGTGACCCAGTTTCAAACTTGACTTAGATATCATCAATATGAACATTCAGACCAACTTTCATACAGATCCCATGAAAAGTATGGCCCCTAGAGAGGTCACAAGGTTTTTTTTATTATTTGACCTACTGACCTAGTTTTTTAAGGCACGTGACCCAGTTTCAAACTTGACCTAGATATCATCAAGGTGAACATTCTGACTAATTTTTATGGAGATCCATTCACAAGTATGGCCTCTAGAGAGGTCACAAGGTTTTTCTATTTTTAGACCTACTGACCTAGTTTTTGACCGCACATGACCCTGTTTCGAACTCGACCTAGATATCATCAAGATGAACATTCAGACCAAATTTCATACAGATCCCATGAAAAATATGGCCTTTAGAGAGGTCACAAGGTTTTTCTATTATTTGACCTACTGACCTAGTTTCTGAAGGCATGTGACCCACTTTCAAAACTGACCTAGATATCATCAAGATGAACATTCAGACCAACTTGCATACAGATCCCATAAAAATATGGCCTATACAGAGGTCACAAGGTTTTTCTATTATTTGACCTATTGACCTAGTTTTTGACGGAACATGACCCAGTTTCGAACTTGACCTAGATATCATCAAGGTGAACATTCTGACCAATTTTCATGAAGATCTCATGAAAAATATGGCCTCTAGAGAGGTCACAAGGTTTTTCTATTTTTAGACCTACTGACCCAGTTTCGAACTTGATCTAGATATCATCAAGATAAACATTCAGACCAACTTTCATACAGATCCCATGAAAAATGTGGCCTTTAGAGAGGTCACAAGGTTTTTCTATTATTTGACCTACTGACCTAGTTTTTTATGGCACGTGACCCAGTTTCGAACTTGACCTAGATATCATCAAGATGAACGTTCTGACCAATTTTCATGAAGATCTTGTGAAATATATGGCCTCTAGAGAGGTCACAAGGTTTTTCTATTTTTAGACCTACTGACCTAGTTTTTGACGGCACGTGACCCAGTTTTGAACCTGACCTAGATATCATCAAGGTGAACATTCTGACCAATTTTCATGAAGATCTTGTGAAATATATGGCCTCTAGAGAGGTCACAAGGTTTTTATATTTTTAGACCTACTGACCTAGTTTTTGAAGGCACGTGACCCAGTTTCGAACTTGACCTAGATATCATCAAGATAAACATTCTGACCAACTTTCATAAAGATCCCATGAAAAATGTGACCTCTAGAGTGGTCACAAGCAAAAGTTTACGGACGGACGCACGCACGGACGGACGACGGACACCGCGCGATCGCAAAAGCTCACCTTGTCACTCTGTGACAGGTGAGCTAAAAATGTTACATACAACTGGTGTTAACACTTGATTTTCCACTGTGTTTCTTGTAAGGTCAAACGATTTTAATAATTTTAGACCTACTGACCTAGTTTTTGACCGCACGTGACCCAGTTTCAAACTTGACTTAGATATCATCAAGATGAACATTCAGACCAACTTTCATACAGATCCCATGAAAAGTATGGCCCCTAGAGAGGTCACAAGGTTTTTTTATTATTTGACCTACTGACCTAGTTTTTTAAGGCACGTGACCCAGTTTCAAACTTGACCTAGATATCATCAAGGTGAACATTCTGACTAATTTTTATGGAGATCCATTCACAAGTATGGCCTCTAGAGAGGTCACAAGGTTTTTCTATTTTTAGACCTACTGACCTAGTTTTTGACCGCACATGACCCTGTTTCGAACTCGACCTAAATATCATCAAGATGAACATTCAGACCAAATTTCATACAGATCCCATGAAAAATATGGCCTTTAGAGAGGTCACAAGGTTTTTCTATTATTTGACCTACTGACCTAGTTTCTGAAGGCATGTGACCCACTTTCAAAACTGACCTAGATATCATCAAGATGAACATTCAGACCAACTTGCATACAGATCCCATGAAAAATATGGCCTATACAGAGGTCACAAGGTTTTTCTATTATTTGACCTATTGACCTAGTTTTTGACGGAACATGACCCACTTTCGAACTTGACCTAGATATCATCAAGGTGAACATTCTGACCAATTTTCATGAAGATCTCATGAAAAATATGGCCTCTAGAGAGGTCACAAGGTTTTTCTATTTTTAGACCTACTGACCCAGTTTCGAACTTGATCTAGATATCATCAAGATAAACATTCAGACCAACTTTCATACATATCCCATGAAAAATGTGGCCTTTAGAGAGGTCACAAGGTTTTTCTATTATTTGACCTACTGACCTAGTTTTTTACGGCACGTGACCCAGTTTCGAACTTGACCTAGATATCATCAAGATGAACGTTCTGACCAATTTTCATGAAGATCTTGTGAAATATATGGCCTCTAGAGAGGTCACAAGGTTTTTCTATTTTTAGACCTACTGACCTAGTTTTTGACGGCACGTGACCCAGTTTTGAACCTGACCTAGATATCATCAAGGTGAACATTCTGACCAATTTTCATGAAGATCTTGTGAAATATATGGCCTCTAGAGAGGTCACAAGGTTTTTATATTTTTAGACCTACTGACCTAGTTTTTGAAGGCACGTGACCCAGTTTCGAACTTGACCTAGATATCATCAAGATAAACATTCTGACCAACTTTCATAAAGATCCCATGAAAAATGTGACCTCTAGAGTGGTCACAAGCAAAAGTTTACGGACGGACGCACGCACGGACGGACGACGGACACCGCGCGATCGCAAAAGCTCACCTTGTCACTCTGTGACAGGTGAGCTAAAAATGTTACATACAACTGGTGTTAACACTTGATTTTCCACTGTGTTTCTTGTAAGGGTGTTGAAAACCATCAGTGTTAACAGGAACACTGACAGCAGCATGGCTACAAGTCCAAAGAAAACTCCACAGGTGAACCAAGTTCTAAGGAACTGCGGTCTCCACTGTGCTAGTCTTACAAAAGTCCTGTTCATGGCTGTTGAGTACCATCTGAACTGGCATACAGAAACAGAAAATCCTGTCCTGTCCAGAAATGTGGTGTAACGTCTTGTGGACCATGGCTGAGTCTGAAATTAAGGCAAATTATTACTTATTTGCAAAATCAAGGTTTTTTCCTTCTATTATAGGGGCCGTTAACAGGCCCCTTCATCTCAGAAAATTTCTTTTAAATCACACAGTTTTCCCCAAAAATTGACTTTACATCAGGTATTTTATTCCCCTTTGCCCAAATACCGAGCTATTTTTTTCCCTAAATCACAGGCCTGGGGCCCTTCCCCTCTTGGTAACCCCTCCCCCACCACACACACCCCTCGAAAATAGAAGCAAGCAAGTAACTGTCAGATATTCATTATCATAAATATGTAAGTTACTGTGAAAATATTTAATTTCATTTAGGTAATATGTTGTGGTTTGGCAAAAAGAGCTATACTGTTGATGCCAAAATACCTAGAAATAGATGTCTGCGCAACTGTGCTATTTTTACAACTGCAAAATTAATGTTTTGTAGTTTTCTATCAACATCTTTAAGATGTCGCTTAACAATTTGTAAGAATAATATTTACCACGTACAATAGACTTTGGAATTGCAAACAAATAGTAACAGACTGCTTAACAATCAATTATCCCATTGTGCATGGTTGTTGACATACAGAATTTGAAACGTTCTTTAATAAACAGCTCTTCTAGGCTTCTTTGAATGATTATTGAGTCCATACCATTGCAGTGACGTACTTTTTTTTAAAGACTAATTGATCATACAGAAATAAAAAACTAACAGTACCATTGACTCTGTGGTACAACAATCAATGAAAGGGGGACCTTGTGATCGGTACATACAGGAATTGCTACCGAAAATTGCTTTGAGATTACAAACAGCTCTTCTAAGAAGGCTTATCTTGTTTGTACCTTATCTTGAATATTTTGTTTATCTATCACCTATTTGACAGTGACGTATTTTTTTTTTTAAACCTAATGCTGAATTCTGTTGGCTTAATTTTGAAACAGAGTAAATATTCACCTTCAGATGACATCTGTACTCCATGTAGTGTACACTGTACAATGAATGAAAGGGCGGATGGACCGCAATCAAGCATAAATGACTGACCAACTAATCTGCGTCAGCAATTCTGACCCTACTTCTATATATAGTGTGTATGTTTGTCAGATCCCCATCATTAACTACTTTGTTTTCCATCTCCATAAGCGAGCAGACTGCCAAATTCTCTCACAACCTTGGAGTTACATCTTAACAAACTGGATCACTGGCAGCCTCTTCCATAACAAACCCTAAGGAGGTTCCCTTGTGGATCCCTAGCTATCTATCTGACCGACTACAATGTTCACGAGTACACTTTTTACGTACTTAACTTACAGGTCTAATTCTTGTATTATAACTCTTGACTATCTGACAGTTTACTACTGTCAAGGGTCTGAAAATAGTTATTTGGCTGATCCAAGTAACCACCCTCTTCAGTATAACACGACTTGGATGGTTGGTGTGAGATGGTCCATGCTGTGTGAAACTTAATTGAACTTGCAGGTTGCTTGTTAGTGTATCCTACTGAAGAAAAGTGTCAGTTTGGCTGAAACTACTTTCGAGTCCAGACAGATAGAAATGTTATAAAAGAAATAAAGTTATCACAGAAAATATGATACTACACCTTTAAGAAGGCATCAAGAAGGTAAAGACTAGACCAGCATCCAAGGATAAGTGCTACCCATGTTGTCTGCATCATGTTTACTTCATTTTTCTTTCATTATTTTATATTATTTTGTAAACAAAACAGCTGATGAAAGCACATGGTTCTAAAATAAACATGATTCATAACATTATTTATTGATCGTCACGTCATGACCATTTCTATACACACAAGAGTAAGATTTAATAATTTAAAATCCTGCAACATTTCATCAGATTCTTCTTCTATAAAAGATATTCTTTGCAAAATCTGACTTATTTTGCTCAAGGAAATGAAAGTAAACATGTGGGTCAATCACAGGTCAGCGACAACTTACGTATTGGATTCTTATTGGATAATATTCGGGATATTGAATTCTGGGAAATTTGTTGGTTCCTAGTTTTTTTGCAGCGAATACTATTTCTCGAAAAGCAAGCAAGTATACAGGTCCTTGCATCAGAAAGCAACATGACGGCTGAAACAGATCAGATTCAGAAAAACCTCCAGCCTCATTTATCTAAACAAGATCTTTCAACTCTGGTTAGTCCATGTGTTATTTCACAGACAGTAGTTGCAACGGAAATCATTGTTTCCTTTCTAAGCGTGTAATTAATAGAATAATTTTGAGTGTGCAATATGCCGGCATAATATTCAGAAGTGGGTGGGGAACAGTGAACAGATGTTTCATGTCTGAAAAAGGTCCTCCAGACAGAATCAGTTATGCAATCGTGGCACAATAAAAAAAAGTGGTTGTCACAAGGCAAAAGCTGATGCAAAGCCAGAGGAAATCAGACTGGAATTATCCAAGAAGAATGAAAGAAGTATATAATACACAGAATGGTAGTCCAACTAATTTGAAGTGATCCTAGGAAATATTGAGATTTTTTTTCATATGGGCAATATCCCCACTCGCTTGAAACACTCGAAAGTAGTTGAAGCAGTTTCCGATGAAATTTTCATCGCTGCCGACGCTTTCCATGCTACAGGTTTAAATGCCAATTATTTCACGAATTGGCCATAAATTCAAGTAAATCTTAATGTATCAAAAGGGGATTCAATTCCTCATTGATTTATGTAAAAAGTATCAAATTATAGTCAAAAGTACGAATTTTCTTGGATTTAAACCTATGTATGTACTGTCAGGGGTCACGCTGTCGATCGCCACTTGAGCCATTTGCGACAAAAAAATGTGGCTCCGAAATTTTCTTATTGGCGAAAATGGCCTGAAGCTATGTCTGTCTGCAAAACTACGAATATTGCCAGTTTTACGAACCAAAAGGTGTGAAAAATCGATAATCTGTGTAGACACAACATCCGTTATTGAAAGGGAGGGAGCCAATTTGCAAATTTTTTATTTGATCAGGCAGTTAATTGGCGATAATTAGATTATTGAATAACAAACTGGATAATTATAATCAACATTTTGTGCACTTGATACGATTTTATGAGCAGTCGGCCGTTAGACAAATTTTCTATGATTGCCGAGGGTTAGTTTGGGCAAAAACAAATAAAAATGCTTTTGACAAGCAGAAATTGTAAGTATTGAATAGCTATGATGCTAGAAAAGCAATAAAACATAGGTGTTTTATCAAATATTTAATTCTAACTTACGTTTTCTGAATTTGTCACCCGTTTTCGCGATCATGATTTTCGGATATTTCTGTCATTTCTGACGAGATTTTTTAGTGCAATCTTAATAAAAAGCCAATAAAAAGTCTACATTTAAGAAAAATATGACAACTGTTGCAAAAGGAGCTCTTATTTTGAAGTATTTTTTTAGAATACAACATGCGAAGGCATCGAACCCCACCCACTTATAGGCAATGTGCAAAATAAGACACTGTTTTTTTTTTAAATTTTTTTTTTCTTTTTTGACATCTTTATTTTCAATGTGATTTTCAGAATTTTTTTATTAAATGGCAGAATGATGTTTATAAAAATGATAATTTTAGAAATTAACAAATTTATTTTCTAAATAGCTTTTTAAAGGGTTACTAAGAAATATGTAATAACTACATTAATTTCTTCAGTAGTATGAGTACTTTGGTACATATAATGTAGTCCTACAGGAACGTCAATGCTATGCTTTCGCCGTTGTTGGCCTCATAATTTTATCTTTGGAAAAAGCAGTGGCTCAGAGAAAAAAAATCCCAGTGTGACCCCTGACTGTACACGATAACAGTCTTCGTCGTAACTGGGTTGCCCGAAGTCCGGGACAAGTAGATCCTGTTTCGGGCAAGCCAAAGTTTTCAGGTGGTTGCCCGAACGGACAAGTGCTTTTTTCCAAAATTTAAATCCCTTAATTTTCACAATAATTACAGAATTTCATGAATCTGAAATAAACATTCTAAGTACTAGCTTTCGTATATTTATGCATGAATTGATGACTTCACATTTGCAATATATAAAGTAACTTTACAAAATTCAGAAATTACATCCCTAAAATTACCTGAATTGACTGGAATTTACCCGCGAATCGTAAAGATATCAAAACGCCATGCCAGTAATTTTCCATTCCACGAGCACGTGCGACCTATCGTATCGCCGTTACTTTTGTTTATCGACACGTACACAAAAAATGCGTGTAGTGCATTCATTTTTTAATATAATCGCTTCAAATTTTCAACACCGTTTGAGAAGTTATACAGTTTGAATTCTATAACAATTTTAATAAGATATCGACAGAAATGTAGGCAAAATTCTATAAAAACGATCGAAGTTTCATACAATTATTTGTAAAATTTCAAACAGCGCGATCTTATTTATTTATTTATTTCTAAAAGTAAATAAATAATACATACTATAGTCATAAATTTCAGACTTTTGACAAGAAAGTACAAAAAAAAAGAATTAAAAAATCTTAAATAATGAAAAAGCGGCAGCAATTTAAATACATCGAGTAAAACGATTTTTGGCAAACTGATTTCTGCAAGTGCGGCAGAATAGGTTACGTGACCTCGTGGACGTAAATAAAAACAATGATTGTTTTAAAATAAAGCAGTATGATGTCGCTGTGGTTTTTAATAACTTTAATAAGTAGATTCTAAATGAATCTTTGTACTTTTTTGACTCGACACTATGTCAGATATTCTTTTCAATCAGTAATGTAAATTCCTTGAGGGCAAATAGGTCACAGAGGTAGGATATCTACTTCTATCGTTTGACACATTTACCTGTCAAATTTATACGGGATATTGTATATTCGCTTTTAAAAAAATTAAAGAAGATATATTTTTTACTGATTTCTTCTCAGCAATTTAAAGAACCGAGGCCGTACGATCAGACAGTGATGTGTCACATGGCGCGAAAACATGACGTAATGCCATGACAATCTCGGGCAACTACACCGCTTTGATCTCCACTTCAGAAGCCACGATACCGACACACTTCATTTAGCTCTTTGAGGGGGTTTTAATTGATGATGAAAACAATGCCAATTACTTGTTTATCAACAGAATAATTACTGACAATGTTTTTGTTTTTTTTCGCTGTAAACACGGGTGGGTTGATGATGTTTATTTTATCCATATTTTTTTTTGGACACGTCGCCCCGGACTGTGATAATAGGCTACATTAAAATTTTACTTGATAATAATGCTTCAAAAAAAATAAAAAAACAAAACAAAAAACAAAAATACTGACCTACCAACCCTACTTTTTTTGGCCATGCCAGCAGAAACAACATTTTTTTTGGTGGGGAGGGGGGTGCCTAACCAGGCTGATCCATTATTGCAGTTAACTTTGAACAACTACACAATATTTTAAAGGCCCTAAAAAAGTAAGTTTTAGAAGGGTAGTGCAAATTTGAACCCCACACCTGGCATAGGTAGATACTAGATACTGGTATAGGTCTTACTTTTTTTCTACAGTTTTCTCCCATAATTTCTGTCTGGTAGTTACTTGAATATTGCAACATGGTTATCCACTTACGTTGGCTTAGCCTGCCCCATGGATAGTGTGGGTAGGTTAGTTGACTACCATTTAAATAACTTAATGTTGAATTAAGCATAAACCAAAATACATCATATTTATTAACAAAATTATTTCGGGCAAGTAAAAATGTTTTCGGGCAAGTGGTTTTCTTAACTTACTTGCCCGAAAGGACAAGTGCTGAAAAAAAATTAAGGCGAAGACTGCGATAAACGTTTACCATGTATACACGCCGATATGCACAAGCGATAAAACCAATAACTTTACATGAATGTGTACTGTGATTCATCTTCCATTATTTTGGTCCTTCAAAGTTTTGACGTTTAGATTGCCAATCACAAACATAAAACAATCTGAACGTTGAATTATTTTGACTACACAGAATGGCAACAGGAGATAATCTCGCGTAAGCACGTGTCAGCACGTTATCTTATTGAAGCGTTTGCTGACTTGATCACTTGTGATCAAATCAACAGACGCTTATTTAGTGTTTTTCCCAAGCCTTTTTAGCGAGGCGCAGCACCATGCCCCTTTTCTTTCGCGCCACGTTGCCTTCCTCAAGTGCCGCATGTTAAAAGAGATTAATGTAATACTATTTGAACAACACATACGATTTTTTAGTTGAAAGAATATTGTATGTGACTGTGCTCATACCGGTCAGGTTTCCAGAATATGAAAGAGTGAGATTTGTGCGAGTGGGGATGGGTGCGGGAGGGGGTTCCCTCCCTCTGGGGGGGGATTCCCCCCCCCCCCCCCCCACCCCAAGAAAATTCTTTTAAAATATACATGAAAATATGCATTCTGGTGCTTTCTGAGGCCATAATAATGAATTTCAGGTCCACCCTTTTTTTGCCTTGCTTTAACACATTCTATATGGAAAACACATGATTTTTTTGTTTAATTTTATTTCATGATCTACAAGAAAATTTAGTTTTCTAAAAAAACAAATAAAAAAAATAATGTGATTTTGTCAGTGATTGAGTGAAACTGTTTTGAGTTTTTATTACAGCCGTGATATAAAATGTATCTATGAACCTGAATGTTTAAAAAAAAAACCGTCTCACTGATCTACATATTCTACTTTCGATTTGAAATGTACTTTCGGTTTGAACCTGCACCGGAAAAACTGTTGTGCATACAACTTACTTCCTACATAGCTTGCAGAAAGCAAAACTAGGTCCATTGTCTGCTTTTCTAAGCCAAGGAAATTCCAGTTCCCACACGTTGTTATATTTTGACGAATAATTCTTCTTTTTTCTGGCATCTTCATGTTTTTAGCTCACCTGTCACATAGTGACAAGGTGAGCTTTTGTGATCACCCTTCGTCCGTTATCAGTCCGTCCGTCTGTCTGTGTGTCAACAATTTCTTGTCTGCACGATAGTGGTTTCATTTATGAGTTTATTTGAACCAAACTTGCACACAACTTGTCCAGATTCCATCATGGGTTCCAGAGTTATGGCCCCTGAAAGGGCCAGAATTAGCTATTTTGACCTTGTCTGCACAATAGCAGCTTCATTTATGATTTTATTTTAACCAAACTTGCACACAACTTGTCCAGAGTTATGACCCCTGAAAGGGCCAAAATTAGCTATTTTGACCTTGTCTGCACAATAGCAGCTTTATTATGTCTCCCCCAGGAGACATATTGTTTTTGCCCTGTCCGTCCGTCCGTCCGTACGTCACACTTCATTTCCGAGCAATAACTGGAGAACCATTTGACCTAGAACCTTCAAACTTCATAGGGTTGTAGGGCTGCTGGAGTAGACGACCCCTATAGTTTTTGGGGTCACTCCGTCAAAGGTCAAGGTTACAGGGGCCTGAACATTGAAAACTATTTCCGATCAATAACTAGAGAACCACCTGACCCAGAATGTTGAAACTTCATACGATGATTGGTCATGAAGAGTAGATGACCCCTATTGATTTTGGGGTCACTCCGTCAAAGGTCAAGGTCACAGGGGCCTGAACATTGAAAACCATTTCCGATCAATAACTTGAGAACCACTTGACCCAGAATGTTGAAACTTCATAGGATGATTGGTCATGAAGAGTAGATGACCCCTATTGATTTTGGGGTCACTCCGTCAAAGGTCAAGGTCACAGGGGCCTGAACATTGAAAACCATTTCCGATCAGTATCTAGAGAACCACTTGACCCAGAATGTTGAAACTTCAAAGGATGATTGGTCATAAAGAGAAGATGACCCATATCGATTTTGGGGTCACTCCATTAAAGGTCAAGGTCACAGGGGCCTGAACATGGAAAACCATTTCCGATCAGTAACTTGAGAACCACTTGACCCAGAATGTTGAAACTTAATAGGATGATTGGTCATGCAGAGTAGATGACCCCTAATGATTTTGGAGTCACTCTGTGAAAGGTCAAGGTCACAGGGGCCTGAACATTGAAAACAATTTCCGGTCAATAACTTGAGAACCACCTGACCCAGAATGTTGAAACTTCATAGGATGATTGGTCATGCAGGGTAGATGACCCCTAACGATTTTAGGGTCACTCTGTTATAGGTCAAGGCCACAGGGGCCTGAACATGGAAAACCATTTCCAATCAGTAACTTGAGAACCTCTCGACCCAGAATGTTGACACTTCATAGGATGATTGTTCATGCAGAGTAAATGACCCCTATTGTTTTTGGGGTCACTCCGTTAAAGGTCAAGGTTACAGGGGCCTGAACATTGATAACCAGTTCCGATCAATAACTTGAGAACCACTTGACCCAGAATATTGAAACTTCATAGGATGATTGAACATGCAGAGTAGATGACCCCTATTGATTTTGGGGTGAGTCTATTAAAAGTCAAGGTCACAGTGGCCTGTTCATGTAAAATCATTTTTTGGAAATAACTTGAGAACCACTTGACCTACAATGTTGAAACTTAATAGGATGATTGGACATGCAGAGTAGATGACCCCTATTTATTTTGAGGTCACTTGATCAAAGGTCAAGGTCACAGGAGCCTAAACAGTGACTTGAGAACCACTAGGCCAAGAGTGTCGAAATTTAGCGGGATGACTGGACATGCCAAATAGATGATCCCTATTGCAGCCAACCATCAGTGTCTCTTTGACTTTCGCTCCTGACCTCTATTGACTTCTTGCCTATAGGACTTTGCATTTGGGGAGACATGCGCTTTTTTACAAAAGCATTTTCTAGTTTATGATTTGATTTTTACCAAACTGGCACACAACTTGTATCACCATAAGATCTTGATTCCTTTCTTGAACTGGCCAGATTCCATTATGGGTTCCAGAGTTATGGCCCCTGAAAGGGCTAGAATTAGCAATTTTGACCTTGTCTGCACAATAGCAGCTTCATTTATGATTTTATTTTAACCAAACTTGCACACAACTTGTATCACCATAAGATCTTAGTTCCCTTCTTGAACTGGCGAGATTCCATTATGGGTTCCAGAGTGATGTCCCCTGAAAGGGCCAGAATTAGCTATTTTGACCTTGTCTGCGCAATAGCAGCTTCATTTATGATTTGAATTTAATCAAACTTGCACAAAACTTGTGTCACCATAAGATCTCGGTTCCTTTCTTGAACTGGCCAGATCCCATTATGGGTTCCAGAGTTATGGCCCCTGAAAGGGCCAAAATTAGCTATTTTGACCTTGTCTGCACAATAGCAGCTTCATTTATGATTTTATTTTAACCAAACTTGCACACAACTTGTATCACCACAAGATCTTAGTTCATTTCTTTAACTGGTCAGATTGCTTCATGGGTTCCGGAGTTATGGTCCCTTAAAGGTCCAAAATTGGCTATTTTGGCTTTTGCAGCCATATAGAGACTTCATTTGTGGTTTTATTTGATACAAACTTCCAAAATATCTTCAACAACAATAAATCTTGGATTCCATGACAAATCAGATCCAGTCGTAGGTTCCAAAGTTATTTTATATCTGATTACCTCCCCTGATTGTAATCAAAATGGATTTATATCAGTAAGTACTTAAGGACTTATTTGAAATTTCATTACTGTCATTAGTTGGACTGAGACAATCAGGATAGATAACTATGGACTGATTTTATGTCAAATTACCTCCCTTTATTTCAAATTAGAATGTGTATATCTCCATAACTAATGAAGATACTGATCTGAAATTTCATTTATGTCAACAGATTTATTTGACAGATCCTTCTTTTGTCCACTTACAATATTTTTTTTTTAATTACTTCCCTTTTATGGAAATTAAGGCATCAATCTGATTGGTACAATCTCTCTCGGGAAGCTTCGGTTAAAGCAAAAACTGGCCAGAACCAGTTTCGGCAGGTCCGTTACGTAATCAGTACATTGAAAATGACCCTTGACATGTGTTTTCTGTTTATTGTTGTCTCATCCTGTCTTAAAATAACGATGCCAGATGGCAAATTAGAGAAAATAAGTGGTCCACAAATTTTTTGGTCTGATTTTTTTAGAAAGCGTGAGAAAATGCTCCAAATTCCTTAAGTCCTGATCAAACCTTGAATTCGTGAGAATCACGATTCAAGCGTCAGACTTGACAGGTATGCTGTGCTGAGAGAGGTAGGGCTTGGTCATAAGAAATAGGACAATTATTTGCAATATTTTTAAATTGCACTTCTTTCCAGGTACAAACCAAAGATAAAAATGAGCGGAACCTGGCTTAAGATCTGGACCATATTCTACCTCTCATCAGTCTGACCTCATTGATGCTGAAAAAAAAATTTTGAGGTCCTGTTCAAAATTTCAACAAGAAACAAAACTATATATCCTGAAAATCTTTATATTTTTCAGCGGGTTGAAGATCTTACTCCACTCACACCAGATGTAATCAGTAGACAGGCAACAATAAATATTGGTAATTTCTTTATTTCTAATTAAAGTTACTAACACAAGATCACCTTAACAGTTATGAATCTTTTTGGCATGGGGAAACAGTTGTGTCATTATTTATTAGAATTTTGGTAAAGTAGGTCATCATGAAATGTTTTGATAAAGTGGTATCCTTTTGACTATGTTTGAACTTTGGAGGGAAGTGTTTCAAGAAAATAAAGTTACATTTAAAGGATTTTTTTAAATTTCTAAAACAACATCATTCTGAGTCTGTTTCAACTTTCAGTGCGATTACCATTCAAACTTGTGTTGCAAAATCTGTTTATACAATACGGTAGATACCCATGTATAATGTGCACCCGTGTATAATGTGCACCCCCGATTTTAGCCCAAAATCCTGGGAAAAAAAACATTTTTGGTCAATTTTGAGATGGATGGAAAATGAAAGTAGAGTTAACATCGACACCTGTAATAAATTTTATCTCCACGGCAGAGAGCCGCATCGGTCTCGCAGTACTATCGATTTTTGTTTTCTCGAAAATAAAACCAGTAAAATATTGTTGTATTTGTTGTTTTACCTTTTTTAATTAACTATTTTGAATAAATAAATAGCAGCTGATTCAATATTTCAGAATGGTATCTTTCAAAATGACATGAGCTTCTCAATTCAAACCGATAACAAAAGGTGTGATAGTCTTTTTGTCACGATCAAATAGCCAGTAATTATCGGCAATTAACGTGTCACCTCGTGTCAATTATGTTGTTCACAGTTTGATCTCGGTTGACGATAATTCTCGATCTTTAATTAGTATCATAATTTTTGTGATTTATTAACATTTCCTTCATCAAAATACTTTTAAATTTATATGAAATTAATTTTGTTTGAAAGGAAAGTAAACCATTCGATCTTTTACGGAACGTAACGGCAATCTTAGATTTTAGCGGTGACAGTAAGTGCGGGGAGTAGTTTCCCTTTACCAAAATGGCGAACATCGGTAACTTAAGGTGCCAGGGGAGTGCAGATTCGCGAATTCCACATTGACGTGTGGGTACCAGTGTTGAAATATCCATAGAAATCTTGTTTTTGCTTATTTTTCTTTGAAACTACTATGGACTATTGCAGATACTATAGACTACATAAAGACGACTCTCCGGTCCTATGCACCTGTCGCTTTCCATGCCAGATGTAGTGAAAATTGGCTAAATCACCCAAATTTTATAGACCAAAATTAGCCTAACCGGGCCTCACTTTGAACTCTGCCATTCATCCATTTTGTATTTTTAAATCCAATTTCGTAGCATATATGTATAGTGCGAACATAGATGCATACCCAGGTGGTGTGGAATGTGTCTCCCAACCACCACTTTATTTCCCTAATTTTCACTTGAAAAAAAGTGGATGGATGACAGCCGAGCGTCTGGCCGACTTTTTGTTCTGATGTTTATGTTTTAGCCTCAACCGGAAGTACGGAGCTAGGAATTTTAAAACACCCGCCATGTAGAATCATTAACCGTTCCTCATTCCCCGGATATATTAAAGAATTAATAATGATAAATAACCAGTAAGATAGATATGCCTTTATATCTACCCTGTCCTGCTTATACAGAAAATCGACCGGGGCCAAACTACGAAACCGCTCCCCTGCCACCTTAAGTTTTTAAGATGTTTAAATAAAATAAAATGTAACCTGTCCTGAATCCTAAGACACTTATAGTGATATCAACTGAATAAAAAGTGTTGCCGTACCTTGCAAGATAGCCGGTGAATAAGCCAACAAAAGTGCCCACCCCTCCACGCAAAAATCAGCCAAAATTTGCATTCTGAATCAAAGTAACCCCGAAAAACTATTTACTGCCTTTAAAGTTAATTTCACACGATATTAACATTTTAAAGCCTTTCAAATGTTAAAACCATGTACTTTTAACATAATTTTGGTACACAAATGCAGATTACCGTACTTATCCTATCGGGACACCCCTTAAAGGCCACCCATCCATCATTTGGGGCCACCCCAGCCATTATATAGCTTAATGGCATTGCTAGATATAGACACAGGTGTTGCTTTTAAACAAAATGGCATGAATAGTCATTATCTAGGCACTAATTTCTTTTTTTGGCCGTTTTATGATACGAATCCTACAGGCTGGGGGTCCTTAGCTTCATTATTATATGGCCACCTACTGCCATTTTGGGTTTCGCTAGGCCGAATTTAGTACTCAGAAATGAATAAAAACCACTATAGGTTACAGTTCATTCCGTAATGGGTTTAAATACATGCAAAAAGTCAATATTTGAGTGGTTTGAAAATTTGCCTATTTTCCTTAAGGTGGCAGGGGAGTGCAGATTCGCGAATTCCACATTGACGTGTGGGTACCAGTGTTGAAATATCCATAGAAATCTTGTTTTTGCTTATTTTTCTTTGAAACTACTATGGACTATTGCAGATACTATAGACTACATAAAGACGACTCTCCGGTCCTATGCACCTGTCGCTTTCCATGCCAGATGTAGTGAAAATTGGCTAAATCACCCAAATTTTATAGACCAAAATTAGCCTAACCGGGCCTCACTTTGAACTCTGCCATTCATCCATTTTGTATTTTTAAATCCAATTTCGTAGCATATATGTATAGTGCGAACATAGATGCATACCCAGGTGGTGTGGAATGTGTCTCCCAACCACCACTTTATTTCCCTAATTTTCACTTGAAAAAAAGTGGATGGATGACAGCCGAGCGTCTGGCCGACTTTTTGTTCTGATGTTTATGTTTTAGCCTCAACCGGAAGTACGGAGCTAGGAATTTTAAAACACCCGCCATGTAGAATCATTAACCGTTCCTCATTCCCCGGATATATTAAAGAATTAATAATGATAAATAACCAGTAAGATAGATATGCCTTTATATCTACCCTGTCCTGTTTATACAGAAAATCGACCGGGGCCAAACTACGAAACCACTCCCCTGCCACCAAACGGGTAAGGCTATTTTCCATAGGGCAAACAAACTACTGTGGTCAAAGTCGACCTAACCCTAACCTCTAGTCAGTATATTAGAGTCATAATTTTAGTGGTGCAAAGCCTGGACTATGGCCGACAAAACTATAGAAAGTAGTGTTTCCCGTAACAAACTTGTTTTGAAGTTGGAAAATTGTCTATACCTGTGTATTATGCGCACCCACGATTCGGGGGTGGTCCCAGGAGTAAAAAAACAGCGCATTATACATGGGTATCTACGGTACATTTGAGCCGCGCCATGAGAAAACCAACATAGTGCGTTTGCGACCAGCATGGATCCAGACCAGCCTGCGCTGTCTGGTCAGGAACCATGTTATTCGCTAACGGTTTCTCTAATTGCAATAGGCTTTGAAAGCGAACAGCATGGATCCTGAACAGACTGCGGATACGCAGGCTGGTCTGGATTTATGTTGGTTGTAAACGCACCATGTTGGTTTTCTCATGGCGCGGCTCATTTTAAGAATAGCTCATAAAACATATAGTACAAAATTCTGACTGGTACGATATTGTGATGAAAACAATATAGATAGGCTTTTACATTAAAAACAAATAAAATGGTACAAATATCATTTGAACACAATTGAAAAAGCTGCTGCTATGTTAAAAGGTGTAACTTCTGCATGTATTGTTTTTCAATGACACATAGAAAATAACACTTAGGCCTGCAAAAGTCTGAAAATTCAGATTTTCCAAAATAATGTCTGTAGATGAACTGCACTGCTTCAGCATATTCCAAATTGTCGCAATTATTGTGACAACTCCAAAATCTTTGTTTCTGGAATGTTAGCGTGCCCAAATGAATGTTAGGTCACTTGACATAATGATGGAAATACAAAGAAAAAATCATTTTTGCCTTTAACTGCCTTATTGTATTTGTCACAAAGTATTAAGTGAGGGCAATAAGAGTAACTAGCTTTATTACTGTTTTACAGGTACCATTGGGCATGTAGCCCATGGAAAGTCCACTTTAGTCAAAGCAATATCTGGTGTTCAGGTAGGTAAAATTCCTATTGTAAATATTTCATACTTTCTTTTGCACATGTAAGATCATAGATGTTTGTTATTGATTACCTTGCTATAAATAGTAACAAAAATGTCCTGTAACCCAAGCCAATACCTTGAAGCAGGCTTGATATCTCATTATTGGACTGTCACAGATGATGTCGCACCCATGACTTCTCATATGACACCAGTACTGGTTTTTCCAGGAAGCAGACTTGAGAGTGCTTCAAATAAGCTTGAAGCTTTTATCACAATTTAGGCCATTTAAACTATCGAGTATGTGATATGGGACAGTATGTGTAGGTATGTGATAAACATCTGATTACATGGTAGTTGGGTGCCTGTCGCAGTTACTAGCACTCTTGAGCTTTTATTATCACCCAGACTACGCCCTCTTGCACATACAGGTTTAGCTGTATAACTAAAAGTTCCACTCTTACATTGAACTTACCAGACAATATTTGGTACACACACTCATTACCTAATATTTCATTATATGCAGAAATTGGCTATTAGTATGACAAAAATGGTTCATCAGTGGATCTTAAACTGATCTCATTATTTGATATGTCAATTATACCATGACTAAGTGGGAGGGGCTAGTTTCCACGTGTTTTATACCTGTTTGAGCTATGAAACGCCAGTGAGCAATTTAGGGCGATCAATTTTCTTTCCTCTGTTACACGATATATTTTATGTTGAGCTGTGAAAAAAAGTATATATTTAAGTTTTCACTTAGTTTATTTATTTGTAGCATTAAATGTGTATTTTGCTTATCATTTACAGACTGTCCGATTCAAGAATGAGAAAGTAAGGAACATTACAATCAAACTGGGATACGCAAATGCAAAGGTAGGTCTAGCAAGTTGAAACAGGACCAGCTTCTAAATGTAGGGAAATAAAAGAATATAGTCTAAATTGTAAGCGTAGCAGTGGTGTAGTGAGTAATATGACAGCCACTTAGTCTTAGGTAGAAGGTTAGAAACATTCTGAGGTCATAATGAATATCAGGTTCCAGGGTTATGAAGTCAACTTTGTATACCAGTCTCAATACTCCAGTGTATGATTGGATAATTCTAAGCTCATTCTTGAATGTTGCCAGTGGCATAGCTGCATTTTAAGTCTGGCCCTGTGTTCGCTAAACCTTTTTTTTTTCGGTCTCTGACAGCTGAATATGAGATTGACATTTTGACAGCAAATTTTACTATAACTTCAAGATTAGATTCCAGTTGAGACAAGTACCATCAATATTTAATAGTCATTTGAAAATAGGGATTACACAGTTAATTTCAAATATGCACTTTAGATATAAATGACAAAGTTTCATTATCAAACTCAGCTGAGAAAGAAAAATTAATGTTTTATGAACATAAGGCCTGGTCTCTAAACCATTTTATAATTTCATAACCAGATTTTCAAAGAATTGGTCTGGAGGAGGCATTCAAATGAACTTCTAGAACCTCAGGGTTATTGGCTACAGAACATGATTATGAATCTGTTGAGGCTGTCTAACTTGGAGAAAGTTGGCCATTCTGTCAAGGCGCCAGCCTGTGCCAGAAATAATGTAAGGAGAGGCAGCCTTGGTGTCTTGGCCACCATTGAAAAGCTGGAAAGATGTATCTGCTAAATTATTGTGTTGTGACATAATGAACAAGAGCACCGCCCTGCGGGTGCAGACACTCATCTGATTTTTAGCTCAACTATTCGAAGAATAGGGGAGCTATCCTACTTGCTTCGGCGTGAGCGTCACACAAATGTTAAAGTTTGCGTACCACCCCAAATATTTTCAAAGTCCATTGAGATATTGCATTCATATTATGCATACTTGTTTAACATCATGACCCCAGTCTGTAAAAAGGTGGAGGCAACTCTATCAAGCATTTTGACTGAATTATGGCCCCTTTTCGACTTAGAGTAAATGTTAAAGTTTGCGTACCACCCCAAATATTTTCAAAGTCCATTGAGATATTGCTTTCAAATTTTGCATACTTGTTTACCATCATGACCCCAATCTGTAAGAAGGAGGAGGCAACTCTATCAAGCATTTTGACTGAATTATGGCCCCTTTTCGACTTAGAATAAATGTTAAAGTTTGCGTACAACCCCAAATATTTTCAAAGCCCATTGAGATATTGCTTTCATATTTTGCATACTTGTTTACCATCATGACCCCAGTCTGTAAAAAGGAGGAGACAACTCTATCAAGCATTTTGACTGAATTATGGCCCCTTTTTGACTTAGAATGTGCTTATTGTAATGTTAAAGTTTTACTCATTGCTTATATTATACTCTCAAGCACTGAGAATAGTCGAGTGCGCTGTCCACTGACAGCTCTTGTTTTTCTCTGTATAATAGTAATATTGTCCTACCCATGATTTTCTAAGTCCAAAAAGGGTCAGAATTCTTGCAAAAAGCAATGCAGAGTTGTGGTACTTGTTGTGCAGAGTCAGCTTTTAATGGCGAATAACTGCTCTAAGTTTTAAAACAATAGCTTTGACCGTTAAGGAGAAAAGTTGACCTAAACGCAAAACTTAACCAAGAAATCTGATTTCCTAAGTCCAAAAGGGGCCATAATTCTTGCAAAAAGCAGGATGAGGTTATGTTTCTTGTTGTACAGGGTCAGCTTATAATGGTGAACAAGTGCTGCAAGTTTCAAAGCAATAGCTTTGATAGTTTAGGAGAAAAGTTGACCTAAACACAAAACTTAACCAAGAAGTCCAAAAGGGGCCATAATTCTTGCAAAAAGCAGGATGGAGTTATGTTTCTTGCTGTACAGAGTCAGCTTGTGATGGTAAACAAGTGTTGAAAGTTTTAAAGCAAGAGGTTTGATAGTTTAGGAGAAAAGTTTACCTAAACATAAAACTTAGCCAAGAAATCTGATATTTTCTAAGTCCAAAAGGGGCCATAATTCTTGCAAAATGCAGATTGGAGTTATGTTTCTCGCTGTACAGGGTCAGCTATTGATGGTGAACAAGTGTTGCAAGTTTCAAAGCAATAGCTTTAATAGTTTAGGACAAAAGCTGACCTAAACATAAAACTTAACCAAGTAACGACGCCGATCAAGTGATGACAATAACTCATTTTTTTTCATTCCAGAAAATCAGATGAAATAAAAAACTAGTTTATAATGAGTGCCATGCTTCGCTATAGAGCTAAACCTAGATGTGAATTATACAAAACTATATTACACTGTGTGTTTTAGTTATAAATATATTCCGTTTTGGGTGCTTCTGTAACAAGGATTCTCTTTCTTTGATTATAGATTATAATCGGGTGAGAAAAGTGATAGAGGCTATCAAAGACTATTAAATGTCAATTTCTTTCTTGTAGATTTATAAGTGTGACAATGATAACTGTCCTCGACCGGGCTGTTACAGATCATGTTCAAGCTCCAAAGAAGACTCATTTCCATGCGACAGACAAGGTTGCTCAGGCAGATTTAAACTATTGAGGTAAGTCATTAGGGCACTTTTAACATTGGGAGGGCCTGTGACGCTGACTGGTTAGGGTTTCTTCATCTGGACGGCTTGTGATGCTGAGTGGTTGAGATTTCTTACATCAGGAGGTCGGAGGAGGGCCTGTGACTGCTGTTATGGTTAACATTGGGAGGGGCTGAGTTGTTGAAGCTTCTAATATTGGGTGGGCCTGACTGGTTTAGGTTTAGGTTTCTTATATTGGGAGGGCCCAAGTGGTTATTAAGATTTCTTAGATCATGAGGGCCTGAATGGTTGAAGTTTCTTGCATCAAAAAGGCCCGAGTAGTTAAGATTTTTTTTACATCAGGAGAGGCTAAGTGATTAAGGTTTCTGACATCGAGAGGGCCTGAGTGGTTCTGCTTTAGATTTCCTATTCTTTTGTGTGTTTTTGAAGTACATCATTCTGGATATAATACATGTCTTAAAAAAGAATAAAACACACATGTACAGGCATTCAAATTTAATAATGTTAAAGTACAAGTTGGGAAATTACTCTTGTCAGTCTTTGAATCTTTTTTACCTAAAGAGAGCTTAGAAGTTCAATAAAATGGTATATTGATGTTATATATGATAGCTGTGAATTTATATATGATAGCTGTGAATGTCATTATGATGTCTGATTAATATTGATTATTTACAGACATGTGTCATTTGTTGACTGCCCTGGCCATGACATTCTTATGGCTACCATGTTAAACGGAGCCGCTGTTATGGATGCAGCATTGTTGTTGATAGGTGAGAGTCTCATTTTGTTCTGTAAAATAATTTCATTTTTTGGCATTTCAAGGCGTAACAATAACACATATGATAATTGTTTTTGTTCATTTTGATATTTCATGCATCAGTGCTATCTCTAATGCCAAATTAAGTAATGATTTCATAGAATTTTTGCAACATACGTTTCATAATGATACTATCAACTAGAAAAGTGCAGTGCTAATCCTTAGCTTTGAGTTTTGGTGATTCTGAAATTTGACTGAGGTTGGTATAGTGCCTATCTCCTCCTAAAAGACTTTTTGTGGGGAGCCACCTAGTGGGCACAAGTTCTTAAAAGTTTTGTAAAGTCAGTTTAAATGGATAGATGTAAAGTGAACTGGCATCAAACTATAAAACTGTTTCTGTTTCAGCTGGCAATGAATCATGTCCACAACCCCAGACCTCGGAACATCTTGCTGCCGTTGAGATTATGAAGTTGAAACACATCCTTATTTTGCAAAATAAAATAGATCTTGTGAAAGAAAGTCAGGCAAAAGAACAGTATGAACAGATATTAGCATTTGTTAAAGGTAAGTGATACAGTGAAAAAGCGAGAAAAATCTGCTTAAAATTAAGCTTATTTGATGGATTTAAAGTAGGGATGGGAACGAATATTCGAATATTCGAAAATCGGTCGAATATTCAAATATGAAAATCAAATTCGAATATTCGTAAATTATTGTATATTTTTTTTTTTCAAAATAAGTATCACTGATTTTGGGCAATATGAGCGTGCTAATTCTACAGAATAAAACCATGTCATGTTTGTTTATTGCGTATCAAATGATGTCCAATTAACAAGAAAATAGCAATGCATAATTGGGAGGGGCCATCGTTACGGATTAACAGTTTGCAACAGGCGTCAATGTGTCAGATGCATGTCAAAAGATGTCCAATTAACAAGAAAATTGCAATGCATAATTACCTGGGGTCATCGCTACGGATTAACAGTTTGTATTTGGCGTAAATGTGATATCTTTTTATCCTTTGTTCATTTTTATTGGCGCCTGTTTTATGTAACAAGTTGTAGATTTTTTTTTTTCGAAAACAATACCAAACTTGTAGATATTGTCGTTGTCACAATATTTTGTACGACGTTTCAGACCATCCGCAGAATCGGTTTTCATCCGCCATCGGCCGTATTCGAATTAAATTTTGAAGTACTTTATAATAAAGTCAAGAAATAACATATGATTGATGCATAAGTTCATGTTGAAGGAGGTTTAAGTCTGCCTTACTTGCTTTTTACACGACAATTTTTACACGCCGATTGAAAATTTTCAAAATGGCGGCGGTAATACAACAGCGCGTTACGTGTTTAAATGGGACGACCTGCTATTTTTAGATAAAATTGCGACGGTCTAAATTATAATCGTTTTGATTTTTTGTATCATTTTGAAGCTACAACACTGAATTAGTTAAATCTGTTCATAATTATACTGACAGAATTGTGAAATAAAACGCTAGGATCGGCGGGTTTTGCTAGGTAGGTTACCCGAAACAAACATTTTTTGGCCTTATAACGTACGATGATCCACGCTTTAAACAAATGAATACGTTGTGTATATGCCAATCACTTAATAAGAATTTAAAGCTTCCATTAAAACAAACCGAATATTGGAATATTGATTTCAGTATTGGCTCCCATCCCTAATTTAAAGTATCCCTGACAGGGTCTCATATGGACTTATATTTTCATTGATGAAGGAAGAACCAAGGTACTTTGCCAAGCATTATTTCAAGCACAGAATGGTGCCTGGGTAGGAGCACCAACCAGTCAGAGAGCTAGCATACAGACTGTTTATACCTCTGATGAAGTGTAAGTCACAGGGGATGAGGGGCAAGTCAATCCATATTTTATGGGATTACCGCAAGAAAATCAAGTACAGAAATAACAAGGTTTAATCAGTTGACAAACTTTTTAAAAAAGGGGTCATGTAATTGATTGAATATATCAGTTTTAATAATTTTTACATAAGGATTTATTGTTAAATATTATGTTTTGTCAGTAGTAAACCAATTATAAAAAAATCATTTGTAATGATTTTGGAAGATTGTGCTTTGACTTACGGTACTAGTAATTACTTTTCCATACAGACTCATTCCAATGATCTTCGAGAAATTAGATTTATTACAGGCTACTGGATTTAATAATTTTATGGAGGCTCCTTTGTCAATGGGTTAATTCACTAGCTTCATCTCTCACCAAAATGGGTTTGAGCCCTTTTTAGGTAGTCATGCTAGGAAGTCATCCTGGTGATTCTACCCAAATTTTCGTCCTTGCCAGAAATAATGTCTGAAAATGTGTCTAGGGACTTCCTCTACTGTTAATGTGGAAAGTCGCTATTTGACGTTATAACTAAAAACCCTAGAAAAACAGATTATGGTTAATTGGTGAGACTTCATTATGTAAGAATGAATACTGAAATTCTAAAAAGGATTTTAAATCTTTTAGCTCCACTTCTTAAGATATGATAAAGTTTAAATTGCTAAAAATGAAAGTTTTATAATATTATTAAAATTTTAGATTGAATTTATAAGAAAATAAAAGTTTTTGTTATTTTTTTGCATAGGTACGATAGCAGAAGGTGCTCCGGTAATTCCAATATCAGCTCAGTTGAAATATAATATAGATGTAGTTTGTGAATATGTGACAAAGAAAATTCCGGTGCCAGTACGAGACTTCACATCAGAACCTCGACTTATTGGTAAGTTTTGTACCATGTTGTGTACTTCCTGCATCTACCGCCCGCCCGCTTAGCTCAGTAGGTAAGAGCGTTGGTCTACAGATCGCGGGGTCGCGAGTTCGATCCTCGGGCGGGGTGTATGTTCTCCGTGACTATTTGATAAACGACATTGTGTCTGAAATTATTAGTCCTCCACCTCTGATTCATGTGGGGAAGTTGGCAGTTACTTGCGGAGAACAGGTTTGTACTGGTACAGAACCCAGGAACACTGGTTAGGTTAACTGCCCGCCGTTACATGACTGAAATACTGTTGAAAAACGGCGTTAAACCCAAAACAAACAAACAAACAAACAAACTTCCTGCATCTAACCAGGCTGAAAAACAATTTGTTTGAATATGTATACATGTTCAGGGGTCACACTGGGATTTTTTTTCCCTGAGCCACTGCTTTTTCCTAAGATTAAATTATGAGGCCAACAACGGTGAAGCGCATAGCATTGACGTTCTTGTAGGACTCCATTATATGTACCAAAGTACTCATACTACTCAAGAAATTAATGTAGTTATTACATATTTCTTAGTAACCCTTTAAAAAGCTATTTAGAAAATCAATTTGTGTTAATTTCTAAAATGATCATTTTTATAAACATCTGCCATTTAATAAAAAAATTCAGAAAATCACATTTAAAATAAAGATGTTAAAAAAGAAAAAAAAATGTTTAAAAAAAAAACAGTGTCTTATTTTGCACATTGCCTGTAAGTGGGTGGGGTTCGATGCCTTCGCATGTTTTATTCTCGAAAATTACTTCAAAATAAGAGCTCCTTTTGCAACATTTGTCATATTTTTCTTAAATGCAGACTTTTTATTGGCTTTTAATTAAGATTGCAATTAAAAAATCACGTCAGAAATGATAGAAATATCCGAAAATCACGGTCGCGAAAACGGGTGACAAATTCGGAAAACGTAAATTAGAATTAAATATTTGATAAAATACCTATGTTTTATTGCTTTTCTATCATCATAGCTATTCAATACTTAAAATTTCTGCTTGTCTAAAGCATTTTTATTTCTTTTTGCCCAAACTAACCCTCGGCAATCATAGAAAATTTGTCTATCGTCCGACTGCTCATAAAATCATATCAAGTGCACAAAATGAAGATTATAATTATCCAGTTTGTTATTCAATAATCTAATTATCGCCAATTAACTGCCTGATCAAATAAAAAAATTGCAATTTGGCTCCCTCCCTTTCAATAACGGATGTTGTTTCACACAGATTATCGATTTTTCACACCTTTTGGTTCGTAAAACTGGCAGTATTCGTAGTTTTGCAGACAGACATAGCTTCGGGCCATTTTCGCCAATTAGAAAATTTCGGAGCCACTTTTAATTTTTTGTCGCAAATGGCTCAAGTGGCGATCGACAGCGTGACCCCTGCATGTTGAAGTATAAGTCATAAGCTGTTATTAAACAATTTTCTGGTTTGTCGCATAATACCGGTCATGATTAAAGTAAATGTATTGCTGTATTTCGTTAAACAACTGAAAGGCATGAAACAAATTGTAACTTTGGGAACTGTGTTTCTGTTAAACTGACATTTTCTTACAGTTATTAGATCATTTGATGTGAACAAGCCTGGGTGCGAGGTAGATGAGCTGAAGGGAGGTGTGGCTGGTGGTAGTATTCTTAAAGGTGTTCTTAAGGTAAAATACTAGTAACATTCATTCAGTACTAAGACTTACAGAAATGTTGTTTATATTACCCATACATTTGTGTGTTTGGGTTCAGCATCTTTTTATGCCCCCAAAGGGAGGCATATTAGTTTTCAACTGTCCGTCCGTTCGTTCGTTAGTTTGTTAGTTCGTTCGTCACAACGTTAACTTTTTGCATGAAGGCACTTTACTAGCGAACCACTGCACCCAGGACCTTCAAACTTCACATGCTGATAGTACTTATTGAGTACACGACCCCTACTGACTTTGGGGTCACCAGGTCAAAGGTCAAGGCGCTGTGGGGGCATTTGTCACCATTAGTGACAGCTCTTGTTCAATAATTTTATGACTAAATTATTAAAAAAGACACTACACTGGAATGCACACACAATAGTCTAAAGGAAGGCATATACAGTGGAATTTCCATTTGTTCGAACTCGGAGAATTCGAACACCATCCTTCACTGGACATCATCAGGTTGCAGCAAAAACCCTGTATAATGTATATTGTTCAATGTCTCGAACTGCCGATAGCTAACAAATTTTGACAGTCATGTCAAGTTTGAGTGAACAAAGTTTGGCTGTAGTTATATTTAAAATGTAAGCATCCTATAAATGTTGCAGTTGTAAATTGACTTCATATTCTACAAATACTACAAAGCAGATTCCATCATTCCCTTCCAGTTGATGTTTGATAAAATGCTCGTCATAAAGGGACAGAATCTATCGTCGGAATACCAACAGAATGGGGATGCTACCAACTATTGCAGTAGTATCACAATAACATAATGCAACATCTGTAGTGTTGAGATTGTCTGAATAAGTCTTAGTTTATAACTAGCCTAAAAAAGAGAAAACAGTTAGGAAGACTTTTTGGAAAAAGTCTTTTGACCTAATAGGAAAGAAAAGTGCAGCGTAATTTAACAAGATATACATTTATTGCTGCAGGTTGGTCAGGAGATAGAGGTACGACCTGGAATGGTATCGAAAGATCAGGAAGGCAAATTGACGTGTAAACCAATCAAATCTAGAATTGTATCTTTATTTGCTGAGCAGAACGATCTTCAGTATGCGGTACCAGGAGGCCTTATAGGTAAATATTTTAATCCAATACTGACTCCTTGTAGAGTATATTGCATTACTATGTATGTGTAATCAGGGCTCCGGAAATTTTGATAACTCTATCGGTCCGAAACGAAAATCCTGACATCGGCGCTACCCCACCCACCGCATTCCCAATATTACATATTTTGTAAAACGTGATAGGGTAAAGAAATAAGCATGACATGCATTAAAACTGAGTTACTAGTCACCGCGCGTTACCATACAATGAAGACAGTTATTCAGTGTTATGTGTGATCGTTACTTTGTTTAAATTTCGATGTTTTTTCCGAGATAATACGAGGCATTGACACCGTGTGCGTAACTAGTCTAAAAGCCAACGCACGTGACTTCGATACCGTATACACGGCAGATACTTTGTGATGTTTCCTCATTCTTTGACGGAATTCTATAAAATACAATGCGTCAAAGTGAGTTACACGACACATATTCTGTGCTAAACAGCCTCAGTATTTAAAGAATACTCTGCCGCGGACCGAATGTGTACGTTATTTGAACGCTGAGATCGAATTTCCCGCATGTATAGTACCAAACCGTCACGCGGGTTGGCCACGGATATTTCATTTCACTTACGTTGTACTTCAATAAGCAACTACATTTTATAAAGTTATATGTTCTCTTCTGATGTAAACAAAATTTCATTTTGAAACGTTTTTTAAAAGACCGATTTTGATAAACAGTGCCACTCCGGTTTTCTTTATCATTCGTGGTTGCCCGTCCATTTTTTTCTTTTTTGTACAGTCGGGTTGCAAAGACGAGTTTCTGCATTTGTTTCAACTGGAGCCCCAACAAATGAATCATGTAATTTTTTCAAATCAAATTATAAGAATTATTTTTATCGGTTTTCCGTGTGATGTCTCATTAAATCAAAGACCTATAATGTACAATTATAGCTCTTTGATTAAATGCAGCGACCATTTGTTTGTTACCGTGATCAACAGCCTTTTGAAATAAACCATCCGTCGGATTCTAAATAAAAGAAGTGGATCCCCGTCGAAATGATTTGGATCCAGTCAGAAACGTTTGGAAACCAGTCAAAAATGTTTAATACACCGCAGTCGGCTGTCTGCAAACATTAAAGGATGTGCCGCGCGAGCACTGATTGCGTCACGCGCTAATTACGGACCGATTGTCAAAGTGACAATCAGACCGATTGACACGTTTATTGATTATCTGAAGGTGCGACCAACTATTTCCTACTTGGCAGGTGATCGTGTATTGAGATATCAGACCGAAAATTATACTTTTCTCCATTTTTACGGGACCGATTTTTTTCGTTTTTTCACTTCACGAATCGGTCTGAAAAGTCAAAAATCGGTCCAAAACCGGCAAACCGGCAAATTTCCGAAGCCCTGTGTGTAATTATAAGTTATTAGCTTTGTATCGGGAAATATGCACCAGTTCTGCAGCGGAAATATTGCGCGACTTTAAGAGCGCAATATTCTTCTGGTAAAGAACGAGTGCATATTTCCCAATGCAAAGATAATAACCTTTTTATTACATACTTATCTACACATATACATGTAATGTAAATATTATGAATTTGTTCAATAGCCTGAATAAGATTGACAATACTGAACTAAATGAAAGAACTAATGCAACGACACACATTAGATTACGTCACGCACCCGATATGAAATTCAGGCATCAGTGTATGGAAAAATATTGACGTTGCCGGTACCATTGTAACTTAACAGGGAATAGAAATGAGTATGTAATAATACATAGTATGATGGTTAAGCTTGTGAATATTTTCCTTGTGTTTGGATTGAGCTATTCAAACTGTTTACAAACTTGCTGAATAGTATTACATAATGTAGCAGTACATTAGTGTAGGAGCATTTTCAAAATCGTGGGGGCCAAGATTTGGAAAGGCAGCATGACCAAGCTTTGCAAAATTTGTGGTTGGGGCAGCTCCCTAGCACATCCGACTCCCTTTAGTTCATTGCAAATATGTCTGAAAAGTATTTCCTCAGCTTTGAATTCGCTGCGGAAACTTTGTTCAGGATACAGAAGTGTTGTATTAGAAGGTTTGTGTTCCTTATTTTAGAAAAAAAAACATGGTCTCATGTTTTTCACTGTCGATGCAGGAGTACTGGTCAGAATTCAGGTTGCATTTAGCTTGCATGATCAGTTTAGTTTTATGAACATTTGAAATGTTTCTATGATCAGCACTTATGTAGAAGAATTTTATTTTGCAGGTGTGGGTACTAAGATAGACCCGACACTGTGCAGAGCAGACAGAATGGTTGGCCAGGTGCTTGGTGCTGTAGGTGCTCTCCCCGATATCTACACAGAATTGACAATATCATTCTTCTTGTTGAGACGATTGCTCGGAGTGAAAACAGAGGGAGACAAACGGGGTGCAAAGGTTTGTTTTGTTATTTGAATGATGATATTATAGGGTTTATTTTATCATAGTAAATAGATAATTGAAAGTTGTCCATGTTTTTAGATAAATTGTGTTCCAGATGCATCATTTATTAGAGAAGGAAGGTATTTAAGGTGTTGAATAGATGTTTTCAGTCCGTGGGTAATGTTTAAGGCAATTTACTAGTTGAGTCTGTGTGATTGGATTAGGGTGATGGAAATTGTTGCATTTTTAGCTCACCTGAGCAATGCTCAGGTGAGTTTTTCTGATCACTCAATGTCCGGCGTCCGTCGTCTGTCGTCTGTCGTCCGTCGTCTGTCAACATTTAGCTTGTGTATGCGATAGAGGCTGTATTTTTCAATTAATCTTCATGAATATTGGTCAGAATGATAACCTTGATGAAATCTAGGCCGAGTTCGAAAATGGGTCATCTCGGGTCAAAAACTAGGTCACTAGGTCAAATCAAAGAAAAACCTTGTGTATGCGATAGAGACTGTATTTTTCATTTAATCTTTATGAATATTGGTCAGAATGATAACTTTGATGAAATCTAGGCCGAGTTCGAAAATGGGTCATCTCGGGTCAAAAACTAGGTCACTAGGTCAAATCAAAGAAAAACCTTGTGTATGCGATAGAGGTGGTATTTTTCAATTAATCTTCATGAATATTGGTCAGAATGATAACCTTGATAAAATCTAAGCCGAGTTCGAAAATGGGTCATCTCGGGTCAAAAACTAGGTCACTAGGTCAAATCAAAGAAAAACCTTGTGTATGCGATAGAGGCTGTATTTTTCAATTCTTCTTCATGAATATTGGTCAGAATGATAACCTTGATGAAATCTAGGCCGAGTTCGAAAATGGGTCATCTCGGGTAAAAAACTAGGTCACTAGGTCAAATCAAAGAAAAACCTTGTGTATGCGATAGAGGCTGTATTTTTCAATTAATCTTCATGAATATTGGTCAGAATGATAACCTTGATGAAATCTAGGCCGAGTTCGAAAATGGGTCATCTCGGGACTAAAACTAGGTCACTAGGTCAAATCAAAGAAAAACCTTGTGTATGCGATAGAGGCTGTATTTTTCAATTGATCTTCATGAATTTTGGTCAGAATGATTGCCTTGATGAAATCTAGGCCGAGTTCGAAAATGGGTCATCTCGGGTCAAAAACTAGGTCACTAGGTCAAATCAAAGAAAAACCTTGTGTATGCGATAGAGGCGGTATTTTTCAATTGATCTTCATGAATTTTGGTCAGGATGATTACCTTGATGAAATCTAGGCCGAGTTCGAAAATGGGTCATCTGGGGTCAAAAACTAGGTCACTAGGTCATATCAAGTAAAAACCTTGTGTATGCGATAGAGGCTGTATTTTTCAATTGATCTTCATGAATTTTGGTCAGAATGATTGCCTTGATGAAATTTAGACCAAGTTCGAAAATGGGTCATCTGGGGTCAAAAACTAGGTCACTAGGTCAAATCAAAGAAAAACCTTGTGTATGCAATAGAGGCTGTATTTTTCAACTGATCTTCATGAAATTTAGCCAGAATGATAACCTTGATAAAATCTAGGCTGATTTCGAAAATGGGTCATCTGGGGTCAAAAACTAGGTCACTAGGTCAAATCGAAGAAAAACATTGTGTATGCAATAGAGGATGTATTTTTCAATTGATTTTCATGAAATTTGGTCAGAGTGATTGCCTTGATGAAAACTAGGTCGGTTTTGAATATGGGTTATCTGAGGTCAAAAACTAGGTCACTAGATCAAATTAAAGAAAAATCTTGTGTATGCGATAGAGACTGTTTTTTTTTTCAGTTGATATTTATGAAATTTGGTCAGGTTGATTGCCTTAATGAAATCTAGGTCGAATTTGAATATGGGTCATCTGAGGTCAAAAACTAGGTCACTTGATCAAATAAAAGAAAAAACTTCTGTATGTGATAGAGGCTGTATTTTTCAGTTGATCTTCATGAATTTTGGTCAGAATGATTGCCTTGATAAAATCTAGGTCGAGTTTGAACATGGGTCATCTAGGGTCAAAAACTAGGTCATATCTAAGAAAATGCTTGTTTTATCGCAAGAGACCAATTTTTTGGTCCAATCTTAATGAAAATTGGTCAGAATATTTGTTTCCATGAAATCACTAGGTCAAACATGTTTTACACTGTTATGGAGTGTTTCTTAGGTGAGCGACCTAGGGCCATCTTGGCCCTCTTGTTTCTGCAGATATGAAGTACTTTGAAAGTTTGCTGCCAGATCATTCTACATTAAAAAATTCTGTTGACACAAATTTCATGGTTATATATGTTCGAAGTATATTTTTGTGTGAATCCAAATCTTGAAATGAAAAGAAAAAAACAGTATCTGCAAACATTGCTGCACAAGAAATATCCTCTCTTCAAAGAGTTATTATGAATTGAGTAATGAATAAAAAAGGGTAATTTTTCCAGCGTGAAATTTAAGTGCAGGACAAAAGCCCCTTTTGTAATGTTATGTTGTCCACATTTGAATTTTAATGGCCAAATTTACTTTGTATACATAGAGTAAAGTACCTTTACCAGGCAATTTAAACAGTAGTGGAATGTATATGGTTTTATTGTGTACAGCAAGTAGTAATAAGTTTATAATGATATGAAATGAGATTTTCACCTACGGTTCTTTATAAACTTTATTTGATAGGTAGATGAGCAAAATATTTTCATTTTCAGGTTCAAAAATTAACTAAGAACGAGATTTTGATGGTAAACATTGGTTCTCTCTCAACTGGTGGTCGTGTCCTTGCTGTAAAAGCTGATTTAGCCAAGATAGGTCTTACCAATGCTGTGTGTACAGAAATAGGTGAAAAAATTGCTCTCAGCCGACGTGTAGAGAAACACTGGAGGTGAGTAAATCTGTAAATTCAGAGTGTTTATGTAGCATTGTGCAGTTTAAAGATAGTATGTAGTCTGTTTTATTCTGGATTTTAAAGACATTTTTACCCACGTTTTTTAGCTCATCTGATTTTTTGAAAAAAAAATGATGAGTTATTGTCATCACTTGAGCGGTTGTCGGCGTCTGCGTCGGCGTTGCCTGGTTAAGTTTTATGTTTAGGTCAGCTTTTCTCCTAAACTATCAAAGCTATTGCTTTGAAACTTGGAATACTTGTTCACCATCATAAGCTGACCCTGTATAGCAAGAAACATAACTCCATCTTGCTTTTTGCAAGATTTATGGCCCCTTTTGTACTTAGAAAATATCAGATTTCTTGGTTAAGTTTTATGTTTAGGTCAACTTTTCTCCTAAACTATCAAAGCTATTGCTTTGAAACTTGGAATACTTGTTCACCATCATAAGCAGACCCTGTACATCAAGAAACATAACTCCATCTTGCTTTTTGCAAGATTTATTGCCCCTTTTGGACTTAGAAAATCAGTTTTCTTGGTTAAGTTTTATGTTTAGGTCAGCTTTTATCCTAAACTATCAAAGCTATTGCTTTAAAACTTGCAACACTTGTTCACCATCATAAGTTGACCCTGTACAGCAAGAAACATAACTCCGTCTTACTTTTTGCAAGATTTATGGCCCCTTTTGGACTTAGAAAATATCAGATTTCTTGGTTAAGTTTTATGTTTAGGTCAACTTTCTCTTAAACTATCAAAGCTATTGCTTTGAAACTTGCAACACTTGTTCGCCATCATAAGCTGACCCTGTAAAGCAAGCAACATAACTCCATCCTGCTTTTTGCAATAATTATTGCCCCTTTTGGACTTAGAAAATCATTTTCTTGGTTGAGTATTATGTTTAAGTCAACTTTTCTCATAAACTATCAAAGCTATTGCTTTAAAACTTGCAACAGTTTTTCACCATCATAAGTGGACACTGTACATCAAGAAACATAACTCTATCCTGCTTTTTGCAAGAATGATGGCCCTTTTTAGACTTAGAAAATCATGGGTAGGACAATATTTCTATTACACAAAAAAAATCAGATGAGCGTCAGCACCCGCAAGGCGGTGCTCTTGTTTTTTTAAAAATGATGTGAATGATTAACATGAAAAGTTTTGACATTTTTTGTGTACTCACCAGAACCAAAGTGCTGATGGTGAGCTGTTGAATGTCTGTCATCCAGTTTCTCTAAAGAAGATCTCAATTCACCATTAAGTCAGTTTCACCAAAACTTCACAGGAATGTTCTTTTGGTTGTCCTCTTCCACAGTTGTTAAAGTCATCTTGATTATTAAAAAAAAACATAATCTGCCAGCCATTTAGAACCAGAACTTAGAAGGATTAGTATCTGTAATAAACAGAACCATAGTACACCTAGTTCTGCAGTTTTATGCCAACTTATCCCTTCCCAGAGGTATATTTATGTGCCCCTTTCGAAGAAGAGGGGTTTATTATTTTGCTCATTGTGTGTCTGTTGGTTGATCCGTCGGTAGACCATTTAGTTTCAAGATATTGCTTAGTCTCACTTTAGTCAAACTTCATAGGATGATTGCCTGTAATGACTAGATGACCTCTAAAATGTTTTGAGGGCAGTCAGTCTTCATAGGATGGTGCCTGTAGTCAGTGAATGACCCCTGTTTCTAAGATCAAAGGTAAAGGACACAAGCATACAAAATTATAGACCTTCATGCTTCCAACAAGCAATCATGGGGGCATATGTTTTTAACAAATGTAATTCAGTTCACTGGTAAACCTTTTGGTTTCCAGTCAGTAATTTGACTTCTCGAGAATGCTTGTTGTGACTGTCGAACTTTATAGATTTTTATTAATTTTTTCTTATGCTCATTTTCAGAGGCATATGTCGTATATTGTTGACATCATTCTTAATCTTTTTCCAGATTGATTGGCTGGGGACAGATCAGACAAGGTGTGAAAGTGACTCCTATAGATTAAATACCTCCTGGTCATCAGAACTTTATTTATGGCAAAAGATGTTAAATTTATTCAGAATAGAAAGAGCTTGAAAATGCAACATATGAAAATAAACCTGACAAAAAGACCTCTGCAAGCTTTAAGGAGTCTGCTTATAATTGTCAGTTAAATAAGTTATCCCGGCTTTGTGCCGAGGTGGCATAACCTAATCCTTTGCCATGTGAAAACGTGAACATGTGCACAGTTCAACTTTTAAAGTAGGTGTAACAAGTGCTAAATAAATGTCTGTATAAAATGGTTTCAAAATTAGACACCTGAGGCTCTTGATGAAATATTTAATGAAAATTGTATTAATTCATAAACTGTCAGAGAAAAAAAACATGGATGTCAATATGTATTAATAGATTGACTTGTGAAGAAGCGTACCTAAAAATGCATTAACATTGATAGAAAACGAGAGTGCATGAGACTATATGTGAATTGTATGAAACTTTCCATCTGGACTACTGTGGCAGTTACTAAATCTTTGAATGCAGCCAGACAGTTGTTACCTTGTAAATGTGGAAAAAGTATGAAATTTTTGTAATGCCGCTTAATTTATTCAGACCATGCCGCAACTGTTTTTGTTGATCTTATTAACTCCTGCTTGAAAAAAGTACATGTTTTGGGCATTACAAATGTATACATAGAAATTTTGTAATGAAAATATGTGAGTAATATGACACTGTTATGATTGTGCCCCCTCCCTTTGTCGGTTCACAATTTGGTTTACGATCGATAACTAGAGAACTGTTTGCTTGCATTGGTAAAACTCCTTAAAATGAATGCTAGTCATATTCCCACTAAACTTAAAGTTACTATTTGACATATTCTAATCTCAAAAATCCCAGTGTGGGTGTTCTAAAAGTGACCAGTAGTTTTACCATATAAATTTCGCAAGATACCCAAAATATTGTGCAGACTGGTGTCTGTCTGTCCATTAGCAATTTTGTGTCCACTCTTGAACCCCTTGAAGGATTTCAGTGAAACTTGACACAAATGTTCACCACATTGGGACGATATGCAGAGCGCATGTTCTGGATGGCTCGCTTCAAGGTCAAGGTCAAACTTGGGGGTCAAAGGTCATCGCTCTGTAACTCCTGAACCCCATGAGGGATTTTGAAGAAACTTGACACAGATCGAGACTATTTGCAGAGCACATGTTTTGGATAGCTACCTACGTCAAGGTGACACTTAAGGGTCAAAGGTCATACCTTTGGGTGTATATTACTCCGTACTGCGGTATTCGTGAATAAATTTTTTGTCCCATTTCATCTTGGTAATTAATGAATCTTGCGTCAGTGTTGGTTTGTTTGAAAGAGCACAGTCTAACTTGTAGACTGATATTATGGTGTTTTAAAAACATTGATGCAAAAAGGAATGATTTTGAATTACTCGCTGCATAATAAATTAATGATTAAATTAAATTAAACATTTCTTCATGGTGGTCAAGAAATAGATATCCAACAAGAAAAGCCAGGTTCCCTCAGATTGTAACCTTTAGCATTGTATGTAAAAAGGTATAAATACTGAGGATATGCACAAAAATAACTTAACAAGGATAACCCATACAAATAAAGGAACACAGTTGGGCACAGTCTTAAAATGGCTGTTGATAAAATGCCTCTGGTTAGTTGAAAGTGGTTTATTGTGCATACCTGACCTCGCTGTAATTCCCAGATTGTTTGCAAGTCAAAAGATTGTGTATGATTAATACCTTCGGACACCGCCTTGATACAGTGGAAGTAAATTGTTTTTGTCATGACCTTTGACCTTCAAAGGTGATCTTGTGACCTGACATGAGATTGTTCATGTTGTCTTGATGAGATTAACCTTTAGCCTGCTGGCAGCAAGTGATTCTGGCAATCCAAGATTAGCCTGCACATCCGTGCAGTCTGATCATGGTCTGTACTGTTCGCCATGGGACATGTGCTCTGCATGTCATGTTAATGGGGTTTAACAAGTGATGTTAGTTCGAAGAAAATATTCCAGCTGTTTTAAACAATATGGAGTGGTTGCAAAGTTACGCCATTTGAGCCCCAAGTCTGACATTGACCTAGTGCCTAGTGACAAGGGTCGTGCTCTGTCTGAGTGGTTTTGATGGGGTTAGTAATTCATACTAGTTTCATTAAAAGCGTACCAGCAGTTCAGAAGATGTGGGGTGAACACGAATTTAAACTATCTGACAATTGACCTCCAAATATGACCTTGACCAAGCACCTGTTGGGCGCTCTGTATGTCATCTTGATGATGTAAAGAACTGATGCTACCTCCACCCCAATCAACACACTCTCAGTCGGCTGAGAAGTGACTTGTGACTTATACTCGTCAAATTCACACCCAATTATTTTGGCAACGGAATAATATTTCTCAATATCTAGACCCAAAAATGAACCAGAGGCAATCATTTCAGAAATGTCCAGGGGGAGAGCCCCTAACTGGAGGGAGGTACCCCCGTACCCCCTCCTGTAACTCAATATGTTTAGATCAAAAAGTGCACCAGAAGCCACCATTTCATACCTATATTCCGAAAATTCAGTGGGTAGATCCCCGTAAAAGATGGGGTATCCTCTCCCAGACCCAAAAAATGCATCAGCGGCCACCATTTCATACCTGTATCTCAAAAAATTTCAGGTGGAAACCCCTGACCCCCATAACAGGAGGGAGGTACCCACTCCAGTACCTCAAAACTTAGACCCAAAAATGCACCAGAGGCCACTATATAAGATAGGATGTGCACTATGCAGACCGTCTTTGTTAGGTAAACAACTGATGTTAGTTGAATGAAAAACTTTGAAGCGATTTAGACCATATGGAGCGGACACAAATCTAAGCGTTTTGCCGTCAAGAGTGACCTTGACATTGTACATAGTGTCTTGGATCATGTTCTGCACATCGTCCTGATGAGGTTAAAACTTGTTGTTTGTTTTATTGAAGTCTTCCCAGCGGTTAACAAGATATTGAGCAGACACGACAGACAGACGTACGTACCAACAGACGGACAGATCGGCGGACAAAACTTCAATATAGTTCTATATGCCTTATATCTCGTGGTATAGTAAAGGTGAATCCCTAAAAGACACAGTGGTCACCGAAGGCATTGTTTGTGACACACAAAAATGCTTTTGTTAATTTATATAGAAAAAAAACAAAGAACTTTAACGTAAGTACCCAATGCCTTTACAGAAGACAACTGCACGAACAGAGACGCTATATGAAGGGACCGACGACACCAAATATGCGTTCGGCCATAAACTACAGTTTGAAAAATGTAAAATTCCCACAATATACCAACTTTATATTACTATAAATTAGAAGGGCAAATCTGGTGTAACAGTAACCTTGCAGAAAGCTTTTTTTTTGTAACATTTTTATAACATTCATTGAAATCTTATAACTAGCACCACACGCCCTGACACACCGAATTAATTGTGAAATATATATCCCATACGATTTTTCCCGTGGTACACCCCCGTCCAAATGGGCTAATTTACAATTGTCTTCTCTTGTCATATAATATTGTTATATAGAGTGAGATATAATTTTTAAAATGATGCAGTGATGTCCGTTTAGCTAGTTTTATTTAACAGGAGCGTCCATTGATAAATCGTATCCACAATACGAGCAAAAAAAAGCCCGGATTATCCATTTTCGGAATATCATCCAGAAAATGCGATACATTGACAAATGCAGTTATAATGTCTACTTACTAAGTTTTATTTAACCGGAGCTCCCGTGGAAAATAGTATCCACAATACGAGCAAAAAACGGTCGGTTTGTTGTCGGACGATCTGGAGGCCAGTCACTTTAACGCGCGTATAAATGTAATATAAATATTATGAATTTGTTCAATAGCCTGACGTTTCCGCACCATTGTAACTTAACGAAGACTAGTATGTAATAAACATTTTAATAGGATTATGCCTCTTGGTATGTCGTTTTAAAAAATGAATGTATAATTCATAAAAGGGCGTAACTAACACTTATGCCCTTCTTATTCTATTTGTTAGAAGTTGAAAATAATCAAAAAGTATTTACAGCTGTTCAAAAATTCATTAAAACTACGGAACGTTTTCACAACGCTTGACTTTATTTACTATGTGTATACGCCCTGCTGCCACTAATTTGCAAATGTATATGTTGGCAGAAACGAATCCATTGATCATGGGTGGGATACTTCTTGGCTGGATCCTAAAGCCTTATCAAAAGTTATATATATGTACTTGTTTAAGCTACTGACAAATTATGTTTCTATCTCAACGTTTTATGTCTTTTTTCTTTTTTACTTAATATGTATGCATGTTACAAATAGATTAAAATTATGCCATTACTAAATAATAATATATGTTTACTTTCTATTTAGGGAAGGGCCGACCGCTAATGTTGTAAGAACTTGGGCCCAACCCTTTTGCTTTTCAATATATCGTAAATGTCTTGTCTCTGTATATATACATGTATATGTAAGCAATAAAATATGTTTAAACTAAACTTATTCTGGGGCGTCGAAATACTAAAATAACTAAGGCTTGTTATACCGTAACCAGTTCTCTCTTGCGATGAGCCGTATAAGGATGAGTTTTGTGACGCAGAGAAACAGCCAGAACCAAATGTATTTAATAGGTCATGTGTATTAACTTTTGCAACGTCGAATTTTTTTCTCTGTCTAAATTGAGAACATCATCTTGTCCTTACCACTGCACCGATTCCAAAGCGATACATCTCTTATTATATGCCTCACTTAATAAAGTTTGTCTTGCGTGTCTCTGCATGGTAAATTAATTCACCGTGTTTCATTTTTCTGAAAGGTACGGTGTTCCGTTGGGGCCATCGCAGTTTCGCGTTGTCGTCCTAGGGGCGAAATCGCGAAAACGCGATATTTTTACGCGAAAACGCGATACTTCCACACGAAAACACGAAGCTATAAAGCGATAACACGAAATAAAAAATATCGCGTTTTCGCGCTCTTAATATCGTATTTTCGCGTTTTCGCCCTCGATTTGCCATCGTCTTTTCGCCTTTGTGGTAAGTAGGGCGAAAATGCGAAAACACGATATTGATAGCGCGAAAACGCGATATTTTTGCTTCGTGTTTTCATGTGAAAGTATCGCGTTTTCGCACAAAGGCGAAAACGCGAAAACACGATATTTTTATAGCGAAAACGCGAAAACACGATATTTTTATATCGTAATTTCGTCTTCCGGTTTGACTTGCGCAAACGCTTGAAATACATTTTTAGAGACCGTAAATTCCACCCCGATACATTTCAACCCCAACTTACGGTGTTCCTTGGCCATTTCGACCCTTCCTTGGCCATTTTGACCCCTTTTTCTTTTACATTTTCACACTACTGGTAGAAATAGATAACCACCCAAATCGCAATAATTATTAATGATTATTTCCAAAAAGATTGTAAATAGCACGTAAGCTTGAGTTTCGTGATCAGTTGAGAATAAGGCCAGTGTCTTAAAATGCTCTCTTTATATTTTATCCATACATTGGGTGTCGTTTTGTGTGTCGTTTGTCTGTCTGTCTATGTATCTGTCTTTGTGTCTGCCTGTCTGTCTGTTTATATACTTATGTATGTTTGTATGGCATTTACTACAGATGGAGTCTGCGGTAGTTTGTCCTTGAAATGAACAAATACCCTGTGACAACTAGCGGGAGCTAAAAGCAGCAAATTCAGGTTGTGACAAATGTTGCATGGCGATATGCCATGTGCAAGTCTTTAATAAAATTCCGTGGAGCATTATTTGACCAGAGAAGTTCCATATAAGGAAAGTTAAAAAAAAAACATCATGGCAAACATTGGTAAAAGCGTGTATATAATTATATTTGTATATCTTATGGGATTACCTTTTTAGTGAAAACACATTTGAAATATGACTAATTGTTTTATTGTTCCCGTTTTATTGACCTTCTCGGCCTTTTCAAAAAGTGACCGAAAACAATGTGAACGTGATTTTAAAATAAACATGTATTAAATTTCATTCTATTCATTATTTATTTGGTTGTTGTTTTATTCATTTTATTGACGTAGTCCTAGCTAGCTCAATCCATTGCTAATCAATTATAAGTTTTAGACACATTTTCAATTACAAGACAATGCCTGGGTAAAATTGCATTCAATTGCCTTGAATTCAGTTAAAAGGTATGGGTATATGCAAATGAACAATTTTAAACACTGTTCTACATAACCTAGTTCTGCGCAATTTTATTACCGAAAGTTATAAAGTAACTTCCTTGTTCTGAATAACATAAAATATAGCCTAGACCCGTAATATATGATCAAAAATCTATGTATGAATTATTGGTGTTCATGTGTATAATAATTGTAATTGTCACTTTCTATGTAACAGTGTAAATGTTAAGATGCTGACAAATGAAATGTTTCCAATTATGTTTCAAAATCTGACATGAATTTAGTCGTATATTTCATAACATTTAAAAAAAAGCACATAGAAATATACATTAAGTTGGCCATATATTCCAATTTATATATCATTAATTCCGAACGTTGATAAGAAGTTTTGATAAAATTTACAATGTAGAAAGTTTTATCATTTCAAAAATATTATATATTTTTTTCAGCTACAAGTATTATCGAATATCTGTGGTTTTGCTTTCTATATACATACTTAATGTTTTCTCTGAAAAGGTCACATGTCCTTCTGAATAGAACATCTTTATAAATGCTTCTTCTATGTTAAAATAAAAATGTTTGGCTATAAATACATATGCGCTTGTTTCATACCAAGTAAATGACACATAATATTATATCCCTGACTGGAAATGTGGATCTATTGTCTGTACAAAAAAGAACCCTCCAAATACCCTAAGATCGCGTCAAATTTGTTAGACTATCCTAATGAACGACTTTGATGTCCAAAGATGAAATCTTTAAAGGGACCACACATTCTAACATGACCCGATCTAATTTAAGAAATAATTTATAGCAAATGAGTGTATTTATGCATGATGGGCGTACGTCTGGCGTAATAATTTCACGAGGGCCCACCGAGTGTAAAAATAGTGTTAAAATACGGCTTTGGTATGAACTATTTCGATGCTAATATGCCTTTAATATAAAACACTAGATAAAATATAGTAGCGCTCTTTAAACCATTGACGTCACCGTACGTTAACGTGACACCATTCTAGCGTAAGAGTGTTTCATCCGTATGTTAAGTGATTAACACAGCGAGCACCTGCGTATTATATATAGATCATCGAGGTGTGTCTGCACTTTTAGCTCATAACTATACTGCGGTGTCCCAGAGAGATCCGTTTTTATCAATCAGATGTTCGTCAAAATCCCGTGTCGCACAATAATTTAAAATATTCATATAAAGCGTTTAGCTTGTATAAAATTCTTTGCATATTTACGTCTAATTTTTATTCAAATATTTTCGATTTTTGATTTAATACGTTTATTGAGATCACTTCTTTCTTAATAACTATTTTTTTCTTTTGTTTTATTATATTGTTTTTATAGTCACATACTGTCTGCGCTATTCATCATTGTTTCTATTTTTAACAAATTTATTTCTAGTTTTTTTCACACGCTCGCTAAGATTTTCTTAAACGTTGATAGAAAAGTCACAAACTAGTTTCGCCGTGAATGGCTCATCAGTGTGTCTAAATATATTGCAACAATAAATACATTAGAAATTTACATATATATTTTCTTGTATGTAGGTGTTACCAAACTGAAAACTATTTGTCTTTTATCATGAAGATTTTTAACATTATCTATTTTTGTTGCTAAAAGTTGCTGATATTGGTAACTTTTTGCATCATCCCATTTTATAAATGATATATGCATGTAGTTCAATCACACCTTGATCACCTAGACGTATAACTTACCTAAGAATAACATTTTGTTTAATTTCTAGCAAGGTCAGTGTATCAGTTAATGAAAAACCGGCTGAAAAATACTCTCGGACATGTGAGTCTACTTCGTTTTCCATGTTTACGCATGCAAAACCGGAAGGCTAAAGTGCGATATTAAAATATCGTGTTTTCGTATTTTCGCCTTCGCGGTCTGACAGCAGGGCGAAAACGCGATACTTTCACATGAAAACACGAAGCAAAAATATCGCGTTTTCGCGCTATCAATATCGTGTTTTCGCGTTTTCGCCCTACTAACCACGAAGGCGAAAACAAGAAAAGACGATGTTAGATCAAGGGCGAAAACGCGAAAACACGATATTAACAACACGAAAACGCGATATTTTTGCTTCGTGTTTTCGTGTGAAAGTATCGCGTTTTCACGTAAAAATATCGCGTTTTCGCGATTTCGCCCCTAGGACGACAACGCGAAACTGCGATGGCCCCAACGGAACACCGTAGAAAGGGGTATATAGATCTTGCGCAATAAAGTTCTACAAATGAGTGAAATTTTGAAAAGTAAACCGAAAAAACCTGTGTTAAAATGCTACGCTTATACATAAAGAGCGGCATATCTTAGTGTTATAATACCCGTATAATCATGTCATAATATCGTTAGATGCAAGATTTAGTAATTTGTTCATTACCAATAATGTTCACTAACAGTATGAGCGCACGTGGAATGTCCTGTTCTATAGTAAATATAAATGAATGCAAGGTAAGTCGAAAAAAAATCTGTTAACTGGGCTCCTGAGCAGTGTCCTGACAACAAGCCCCTACGACTTCTACAAACAAACCAGTATTATGATCAGGGTGTCATTGCAAACCTAAAGTGACGACCTTTCCACCAGTATATTACATTTGGCATTTGAATACAGATCAGCGACAGTAAAACGGCAACAAAATTTGATAAGAACGAATCAAATGTCAGTTGGACAGATGTGCAAGAATCTTTAGTCATAAGAACGAAACAAATGTCAGTTGGACCGATGTACAAGACTCTTTTGTCAAATTGAAAAATGCTTGAATATCTTAGCAAGTAACTTGCAAATTACATGTCTACGCTGAACATTGTGACTGAACATAAGCTCCAGCATTTCCATTTACAACATGTTTTACATTCACATTTTCATAGCATATCCTTTCAATAGCCGTAAGGTACCAAATCGTATTAGCCTCTGGTGGCCCATTCACGCTTCCGTAGAATCAACATTTATAACACGAAATTAATTTTGAAAATGTTTCTCAAATGTCTAGGTCTGAAGCTCTTAAATACGAAAATATCTGACATCTGAGGCATAAACTGACATTTTAAGACAACATCAAAAAGGACCCTATGAACGATTTGCCGAAGTTCCAAAATTCTCCATACATTGTATATCCGTTACGGCCCCAGTGGGAATTGTGTTTTTTTTTCCGAGTACAAATAATAATCTTAATACACACCTATATTTTAGTTGCAATATAGAAACAAATACTAAAATGACTAAGGCTTGTTATACCATAACCAGTTTTCTCTTGCGATCTCCATACATTGTATACTCATTACGGACCCCTATGGGAATTGTGCTTTTTCCGAGTGCAAATAATAGTCTTAATATAAACATATATTTTCATTGCATATAGAAAAAAAAAATAAATGATAAGGTTAATACCATAACAGTTTTTCTGCGATATCTAGTGTTATATTACCCGTATAATCAAGTCATAGATCGTTAGATGCAAGATTTGTAATTTGTTCATTACCAATAATGTTCACTGACAGTATGACGCACGTGAAATGTTCGTTATATAGTAATATCAATGTATGCAAGGAAAGTTGAAAAAGCTGTAAGGTCTGAAAGTCATGACAACAAGCCCCTAGACTCTACAAACAAACCAGTTTTATGATCAGGGTGTCATTGTAACCTAAAGTGACGACCTTTCCACCAGTATATTTCATTTGGCATTTGAATGCAGATAAGCGATAATAAAACGGCAGCAAAATACATGTCTACGCTGAACATTGTGACTGAACATAAGCTACACCACTTCCATTTACAACATGTTTTACATTCACATTTTCATAACATATCCTTTCCATAGCCGTAACTTACTTAAACCTATTAGCCTCTGGTGGCCCATTAACGCTTCCGTAGAATCAACATTTCTAACACGTAATTAATTTTGAAAACGTTTTTAAAATGGCTAGGACTGAAGTTCTCAAATACGAAAATAGCTGACATCCGAGGCATAAACTGACATTTTAAGACAACATCAAAAAGGAGCCTATGAACGATTTGCCGAAGTTCCAAAAATCTTCATACATTGTATACTCATTACGGACCCCTGTGGGAATTGTGTTTTTTTCCGAGTGCAAATAATAATCTTAATACACTCATATATTTTCACAGCAATATAGAAACAATACTAAAATTACTAAGGCTTAGTAGTCCTAAATGGCACTACCTCTGATGCCATCCCAGTATCATCAGGTGTCCCTCAGGGGTCTGTACTTGGTCCCCTGCTCTTCCTAGCTTACATAAATGACCTCCCACAAAACATCAGTTCCAAAGTCCGTCTGTTTGCAGATGACACGGCAATATATCTAACATTGTCATCTGCAGACCAATCTGTCACTCTCCAAAATGACCTAAAACTTCTAGAAAAGTGGGAGTTAGAGTGGGATATGGAGTTCAACCCCTCCAAGTGTCAAGTGATCCACGCCACTAGAAGGAAACATCCTATTCATACCCAGTATTACCTACATGGAGTCCAACTTGAATCGGTCAGCTCCGCTAAATACCTAGGCGTGGATATCTCAAATGACCTATCATGGGACAATCACATCAATAGGTCAACCAAAAAAGCTAACCAAACCCTAGGGTTCTTACGAAGAAACATTAAGGTCAAATCCCAACCCATTAAGACCATTGCTTACCAGACTTTAGTCCGACCCCAGCTTGAATATGCCTCCGAGGTATGGTCGCCCCACACCCAAACCCAGATAGACCAAACTGAAAGCGTCCAAAGGAGAGCCGCCCGTTGGATCAAGACTGACTACGGCCGTACTTCTAGTGTAACAGATATGCTACACTCCCTAAACCTTCGTCGACTGGATTTAAGGCGTATATACTCTAGGTTATCACTCTTCTATAAGATTCATCATGATCTAGTTGCTATCCCAGTCGTAGATTACCTTACCCCAATGACCCGATGTGCCCGCTATGGCCATTCCCTAAGTTATAGGTTAATTACTACAACCACTGACTATTACAAGTTTTCTTATTTTCAGAGAACGGTGTACCATTGGAACCAACTTCCCCCCAGTGTAGCCCACCTCCCTACCCTAGAGCAGTTCAGTGCCGCAGTTTGCAGCCTTGAACATGTCTCGCCCTAGTTATCCTGCTAACTCAAGTTTTGACCTTTTATTTCACCAAAGTTATTTTTTTTAGTTTATTGCACTCTAAATTTTTATCACTATATTCTTTCTCTTTATGATTTTGACGCGCAAAACGTCTACGTCCCCGCAAGGGGTTCGACGGTTATGGAAGATAAGATAAGATAAGGCTTGTAATACCATAACCAGTCCTCTCTTGCCAATCTTAGTGGTATGTTACCCGTATAATCAAGTCAAAATATCGTTAAATGCAAGATTTAGTAATTTGTTCATCACAAATAATGTTCACTAACAGTATGAGCGCACGTGGAATGTTCTGTTCTATAGTAAATATCAATGTATGCAAGCTAAGTCGAAAAAAATTCTGTTCTGACCGATGTACAAGAAT